>NW_026606722.1:572500-597500 GCF_029890125.1 Rhinichthys klamathensis goyatoka
TTCGAGCGCCACCATTTCAATGTCCGTGCGGACGTCCATATTATACTTTCGCTTTCAAGTTAGTGTTTTTAAACCCCCCAGCGGGAGGTTTACACAATTGGTTTACACAATCACACGTTGATTAACCGGTGGGAAAATATTCCCATAGTAACATCCCTAAGATATAAATATATATAAATTCAATAGGCCTACCTGATTTTGAACACAAGAGGGCAGTATAGCACTATATATGATTTTGATTATTATTATTTTTGACTAAACAACCATTCTGGCTGTTTTTAAACTTAAAAATAATTCTTAAATTGAAAAAAAGGAATAAAATGGGTTTAGTTCTAATATTTGTATAATTTTATATAAAAATAAATGGTGTATAATTACATTTTAGAAAGATATGAGACATGCCCTGATTCTTTTTTTGACATTACTTGAATCCCTCAACCATAGCAAAACCGTTTGAGATATTCAATATCTGTTCACAATTTAGCATCTTCAATGTATTTTCATCATGTTGAAAAAGTTTGGCATGAATAAAATAAACTACTTAGGGGAGTAGCTAAAAACTCAGAATCTGAAATCCACATTCAAACCAAAATATCTGACTTCCTGTTGGTCGTAGCTAATTACGGTAAATTAGAAAGTTGTCCGGCTCGAAGAGTACAATATACATATCGAGTTTTGTTACTGTAGATAAAACTAACCCCCCCACTTTTGTCAAAAGCATTTAGAAAGTGACACACTTCCTGCTGCCAGTTGGTGGCGCTATAACTTTGACTCACAATAGTCACATCCATGTGATCGGCCTCTTACAGCGATCACACTGCTGAAGTTTCATCAAGATCAGTTAATGTATGCAGTAGTTATAACGCACTTCCTGTTTCACGTTTCTCGCCATAATTTTGTTTCCTCGCCACGGCCAAACCGTTCGAGATATCAAAAATCCCCTCGCAAACTTTCATCCTCAATGTCTTGACTTCATGCTGACCGAGTTTCGTGCCGTTTGTTTGAATTCTCTAGGAGGAGTATTTCACATTACATTGCGTGTGTTTTACCAACAACCCTAAATAGCCGACTTCCTGTTGGGCTGGGGTAAAAAGTAAGAGTGTGAAGTATATATGAAACGAGGAGATCTACATGTGTACCGAGTTTCATATTATTACATGCAAGCGTGTTTGATTTATGGACCATGTTTTCGGACCCCGTTCCAGGGGGCGCTGTCGAGCCCCCCTGCCACGCCCGGGTACCATCTTCAGCCCGGCCCTGATGGCCGCGGGTTCTGACATGTGTGCAAAGTTTCAGGAGTTTTTGAGCATGTTAAGGCCTCCAAAAGTGTCCAAAAGGTAGTAAAAAAAAATAAATAATAATAATAATAATAATAATAAATAATCCTAAGGAAAACAATAGGGCCTTCGCCCTTTGGGCTTGGGCCCTAATAATAATAATCCTAAGGAAAACAATAGGGCCTTCGCCTTTTCAAGGCTTGGGCCCTAATAATAATAATAAATATAGCTGCGAGCAGCGATTACGGGCCCAAGCCGGTGGCACCGCAACCCCGGTGCCTTTAGTTACCTAAAGGCACCAGGGTGGCGGTGCCGCCGGCTTGGGCCCTTCATCGCTGCTCGCAGCTATATTTATATATATATATATATATATATATATTTATATATATATATATATTTATATATATATATATAAAGCCGGTGGCACCGCCACCCTGGTGCCTTTAGGGTTATTGTGCACGACGTGACACAAAATATCTGCTTGCTATCTGCCGAACGGCTCTGGTAGTTTCGCTTCAGCACTGATGATGTTGTAGATTTAGTGCGCTCTGGTTGGTCTGGATTATTCGGGATTTTTTATTTTATACAGAAATAAATTCTTTATAATTCAGATGAGAATAAAGTTAGTGTTGATTAAAATGAAGGAAAACAAATATATTGATCTGAAATATAGCACATTAATTTAAAATTTATTTAGGTTCAATTACCAAACATACAATCTTAATTTAATTTAAAGCAAACAATACATTTAAAATATATGGGTTGTATGCACATTTTTTTTAATAAAAAAAATATATATCCAAAAAGACAAGGCCTTAAAGGGTTAAACTCTTGTCACTGTAACAGACACATCTCTCTCTCTCTCTCACACACACACACACACACACGTCAAGTCACTTACATTTTTAGATGCAATATTGAATAAGCAGAAAAATCGGATTTTCTGCTCTGAAAATATAAATAAGCAAAAAAATTAAATAAGCACTTTGAATATTCTAAACAGAATAAGCACTAGTCGCTAATGAATAAGTACTAGTACTTAATGGAATAGATACTAGTATCTAAAAAATAAGTACTAGTAGCATGAAAATAGAGACTAGTAGGTTAAAATGATTAAATGTTAAAACGGCTTGCCATATTGGCTCAGAGAGAGAGAAAGAGAAAATGACCGTTTAGATACTAGTACCTATTAATAGATACTAGTATTTATTCAATAAATACTAGTACTAAGTCATTAGATACTAGTACCTATTAAATAGATACCAGTAATTATTCATTAGCTACTAATACGTATTCAAAAGAATATCTAAAGAATAAGCACTAGTATCTAAAGAATAGGCACTAGTACTAAAGAATAAGCACTAGTCGCTAATGAATAAGTACCAGTACTTAATGGAATAGATACTAGTATCTAAAAATAAGTACTAGTAGCATGAAAATAGAGACTAGTAGGTTAAAATGATTAAATGTTAAAGCGGCTTGCCATATTGGCTCAGAGAGAGAGAGAGAGAAAATGACCCTATTCAAACCACAATATCTGACTTTCTGAGGGTCGGAGCTAATTACTTTAAATTAGAAAGTTGTTTGGCTTGAGGAGAAGAATATACACGCTGAGTTTTGTAACTGTAGATAAAACTAACCCCCCCACTTTTGTCAAAAGCATTTAGAAAGTGACACACTTCCTGCTGCCAGTTGGTGGCGCTATAACTTTGACTCACAATAGTCACATCCATGTGATCGGCCTCTTACAGCGAACATACTGTTGAAGTTTCATCAAGATCAGTTAATGTATGCAGAAGTTATAACACACTTCCTGTTTCCATTATTCGCCATAAATTTGTTTCCTCGCCACGGCCAAACCGTTCGAGATATGAAAAATCCCCTGGCAATTTTTCATCCTCAATGTCTTGACATCATGCTGACCGAGTTTCCTTGCGATTGGTTGAATTCTCTAGGAGGAGTATATCGAATTCCAGGGGCATACGCTTCCAAACAAACCATAATAGCCGACTTCCTGTTGGGCTGGGGTAAAAAGTAAAAGTACAAAGGATATATGAACCGAGGAGATCTATATGTGTACCGAGTTTCATATTATTACATGGAAGCGTGTTTGATTTATGGACCAAGTTTTCGGACCCCGTTCCAGGGGGCGCTGTCGAGCCCCCCTGCCACGCCCGGGTACCAGCTTCAGCCCGGCCCTGATGGCCGCGGGTTCTGACCAGTGTGCAAAGTTTCAAGAGTTTTCGTGCACGTTAAGAGCCCCAAAAGTGCCCGAATAGTCGATAAAATAATAATAATAATAATAAATATAGCTGCGAGCAGCGATTACGGGCCCAAGCCGGTGGCACCGCAACCCCGGTGCCTTTAGTTACCTAAAGGCACCGGGGTGGCGGTGCCGCCGGCTTTGGCCCTTCATCGCTGCTCGCAGCTATATTTATATATATATATATATATATATATATATATATATAAAAAGCCGGTGGCACCGCCACCCTGGTGCCTTTAGGGTTATTGTGCACGACGTGACACAAAATATCTGCTCGCTATCTGCCAAACGGCTCTGGTAGTTCCGCTTCAGCACTGATGATGTTGTAGAAATAGTGCGCTCTGGTTGGTCTGGATTATTCGGGATTTTTTATTTTATACAGAAATAAGTTATTTATAATTCAGATGAGAATAAAGTTAGTGTTGATTAAAATGAAGGAAAACAAATATATTGATCTGAAATATAGAACATTAATTTTAAATTTATTTAGGTTCAATTACCAAACATACAATCTTAATTTAATTTAAAGCAAACAATACATTTAAAATATATTGGTTGTATGCACTTTTTTTATAAAAAAAAGATATATATCCAAAAAGACAAGGCCTTAAAGGGTTAAACTCTTGTCACTGTAACAGACACAATCTCTCTCTCTCTCTCTCACACACACACACACGTCAAGTCACTTACATTTTAGATGCAATATTGAATAAGCAGAAAAATCGGATTTTCTGCTCTGAAAATATAAATAAGCATAAAAATTGAATAAGCACTTTGAATATTCTAAACAGAATAAGCACTAGTCGCTAATGAATAAGTACTAGTACTTAATGGAATAGATACTAGTATCTAAAAAATAAGTACTAGTAGCATGAAAATAGAGACTAGTAGGTTAAAATGATTAAATGTTAAAACGGCTTGCCATATTAGCTCAGAGAGAGACAGAGAGAGGCTCACCATATTCAAACCAAAATATCTGACTTCCTCTTAATCTGAGCTAATTACGGTAAATTAGAAAGTTGTCCGGCTCGAAGAGTACAATATGCATATCGAGTTTTGTTACTGTAGATAAAACTAACCCCCCCACTTTTGTCAAAAGCATTTAGAAAGTGACACACTTCTTGCTGCCAGTTGGTGGCGCTATAACTTTGACTCACAATAGTTACATCCATCTGATCGGCCTTCCTAAACCCATAATAGCCGACTTCCTAATTTTAAATTTATTTAGGTTCAATTACCAAACATACAATCTTAATTTAATTTAAAGCAAACAGTACATTTACAATATATGGGTTGTATGCACATTTTGTAATAAAAAAAGAGATATATATCCAAAAAGACAAGGCCTTAAAGGGTTAAACTCTTGTCACTGTAACAGACACAATCTCTCTCTCACACACGTCAAATCACTTACATTTTATATGCAATATTGACTTTTTTCTGTTTCAGCAGTGAAACTAGTTAAACAAAGATCGCAGCAGAACCATTGCGCATCTCACAGCAACGTGTTTTCTCATTACTGAATGATTCAGCATTTTGAACGAATCGGTTGACTGAAAGATTCAATGACCAATCCATAATCTGTCTGATTCATGAATGACTCAGCCGTTCGAACGAATCGTTCGAACAAATGAATCAATGACTCGCTCATTAAGACGGTCGCCTGGCGACACCTAATGACGGTTTAGTGATATGTTTAAAAGTATCATTCTTTCAAACGATTGTTAATTAACTCATATTTGAAACATAAGCTATATATATATATATATATATATATATGTATATAGGGCCTATATTCATATATATATTATACACACACATATATATACGCAAAAATAAAATAAAAACACATTTGAAACGTGTTTGCTTACTAAATTGTGAGCAGAACGAAAGTTGCAGCAAATATCAGCAATAGGAGTCAAATTTCATTAATCACGAGAGTGAAGAGCTGACTGAAAAGATGATGACGGAATAGGCTATTTTATGTAAAAGCGCCTATTTAAGCGAATCTGTCATTGTACTCTTTTGTTGTTGTGTTTTCCGTGAAAAATAATAGACTATTGAACTCACAATTCAAGCAATTGGCCCCCGATATTGCACTAATTTTAAAGTGACACTAAAAAGTATGCGGCTCTAGTGGCATTCATTACAGTGCGCATCCATGGCGACGAGCGAGCAAAACAGAGCGAACGTTTTTTCATTTCTACTTCCATAGAAATTCATTCGAGCGCACTGCGAGCGCCACCACTATAAATGTCCTTACTTTACTTTCACTTTTAACTTAGCGATATAAAAGCCCCCGGTGTTACACGTCAAATAACCGGTGAGAAAAAATTCTCGGAGTCACATAGCAGCTACCTATATTTAAATACAACAGGCCTACCTGATTTTGAACACAAGAGGGCAGTATAGCCCTATGTATTATTTGATATATTTATTTTTTAACTGAATAGTGCATCCTGGCTGTTTTTAAACTTGTACATTATTCTTAAATTGAAAACAAGAATAAAATGGGTTTAGTTCTGATATTTGTATAATTTTATCTAGAAATAAATGGTGTATAATTACATTTTTAGAAGATATGAGGCTTTTAGTGTTTTTTTTTTTTTTTTACATGACTTTAATCCCTCACCATAGCAAAACAATTAGAGATATTCAATAGATATTCACAATTATGCTTCTTTAATGTATTTTCATCATGTTGAAAAAGTTTGGTGGGAATAAAATAAACCACTTAAGAGGAGTGGGTAAAAATGTAGAGCCTGGTTTTGCAAAACATCCACATTAAGACCAAAATAGCCCACTTCCTGTTGGGCTGGCTTAAAGTTGTTTGGCCCGATGAGATCTATATGAGTACAGAGTTGCATAATATTACATGCAAGTGTGTTTGATTTATGGACCAAATTTTCTGACGAAGTTTATGGACCAAGTTAATTTAATTAATAAACTAATTATATAAAACTATGTTCAATGCACTACAATTCAACTGGTTATATGCCTTTACTTATTAATACAACTTATTTAAAAAATACAAGGCGTAAGACATTTATTTTCTTTTTTAAATGCAGGCCAAACCACACAGCAGTCAAATGGTTAATCTAGCCCCCCTCCCCCTCCCCAGACTCACAGACACACACACACACACACACAGAGACGTTAGGCTCAGAGAGAGAGAGAGACATAAAATGACAATTTTCAAACCAAAATATCTGACTTCCTGTTGGTTGGAGCTATTGAGTGTAAATTAGAAAGTTGTCTGGCTCGAGGAGAAGAATACACATACCGATTTTTATTACTGTAGATAAAATTAATCCCCCCACTTTTGACAAAAGGTGGCGCTACTGAGCCCTCAACACGCCCGTTTCTGAAACTTTGCACATGTCTACAGGCTAATAAATGAGATGTGTCTGTCGAGTTTCATGCAATTTCAAGTATGCTAAGCATAAAAAAAGAATATTAAAGTTTGATGCGTTGCCACGACAACAGTATCTAAGATATCAAGAATCCATTCACAGGTCTACATCTGCCGTGTGTTTACATTATAGTAGTGAAGTTTGAAGCAAATCAGGTTAAAATAAGAGGGTGATTTCAAAGCATTTTGAAAGTGACACACTTCCTGCTGCCAGTTGGTGGCGCTATAACTTTAACTCACAATAGTCACATCCATGTGATCGGCCTCTTACAGCGAACATACTGTTGAAGTTTCATTAAGATCAGTTAATGTATGCAGAAGTTATAACACACTTCCTGTTTCCATTATTCGCCATAAATTCGTTTCCTCGCCACGGCCAAACCGTTCGAGATATGAAAAATCCCCTGGCAATTTTTCATCCTCAATGTCTTGACATCATGCTGACCGAGTTTCCTTGCGATTGGTTGAATTCTCTAGGAGGAGTATATCGAATTCCAGGGGCATACGCTTCCAAACAAACCATAATAGCCGACTTCCTGTTGGGCTGGGGTAAAAAGTAAAAGTACAAAGGATATATGAACCGATGAGATCTATATGTGTACCGAGTTTCATATTATTACATGGAAGCGTGTTTGATTTATGGACCAAGTTCTCGGACCCCGTTCCAGGGGGCGCTGTCGAGCCCCCCTGCCACGCCCGGGTACCAGCTTCAGCCCGGCCCTGATGGCCGCGGGTTCTGACCAGTGTGCAAAGTTTCAAGAGTTTTCGTGCACGTTAAGAGCCCCAAAAGTGCCCGAATAGTCGATAAAATAATAATAATAATAATAATAATAATAATAATAATAATAATAATCCTAAGGAAAACAATAGGGCCTTCGCCTTTTCAAGGCTTGGGCCCTAAAAAAAAATAATCCTTAGGAAAACAATAGGGCCTTCGCCTTTTCAAGGCTTGGGCCCTAATAATAATAATAATAATAATAAATATAGCTGCGAGCAGCGATTACGGGCCCAAGCCGGTGGCACCGCAACCCCGGTGCCTTTAGTTACCTAAAGGCACCGGAGTGGCGGTGCCACCGGCTTTGGCCCTTCATCGCTGCTCGCAGCTATATTTATATATATATATATATATATATATATATATAAACAAGCCGGTGGCACCGCCACCCTGGTGCCTTTAGGGTTACTGTGCATGACGGGCAATAACTTAACCCCGCTTTGACTGTTGAGAAGATGTGTACTGTAGAGCTTGCATTGGTGTGGGCTCTGCAAAAGTGTGCATTGAGGGCACATATCGTATGCGTGAGCAACCTTCTGAAACCTAAAATGAAAAATGAGACACCCTACGGTCTCATGGACTTAATGGACACATGAAATAAGTACACAAGATTGAAAGTTAAATCAAGTGTGCCAAGACAGAATATTACTTGCCTGATCTGATTAGAAAAAAGTTTGTGTGTGTGTATGTGTGTGTGTGTGTGTGTGAAACGTGATTGAACAATGTAGACATTAAAACATACTCCGTCCTTTTGTTCATACAGGACATTATTCAAACTGCAAAGTGTTTACTTATATTTGTGTACAATCGCAATAAAACACAACATTGTGCTTTTGTCAAACTGTAAACTACAACTGTCACCCAACCAAAATCTCTTTTTTATTTTATACAAAAATAAATAGTCTATCATTCAGATGAGAATAAAGTTAGTTCAAATTTTAAGGAAAACTCTGAAATATAGCACATTCATTTAAAATTCATTCAGGTTCAATTACCAAACATACAAATCTTAATGTAATTTAAAGCAAACAATACATTTAAAATATATGGGTTGTATGCCTATTTTTTTTATATAAAAAGATATATATCCAAAAAGACAAGGCCTAAACTTTAACAAGGGTTAAACAATCACTGTAACAGACACAATCATACACACACACACACACACACACACACACACACAGACACAGACACAGACACACACAAGTCAAATCACTTACATTTTAGATGCAATATTGACTTTTTTCTGTTTCAGCAGCGAAAATAGTTAAACAAAGATCACAGCAGAACCATCGAGCATCTCACAGCAACGCGTTCTCATTACTGAATGATTCAGCATTTTGAACGAATCGGTTGACTCAAAGATTCAATGACCAATCCATAATCTGTCTCATTCATGAATGACTCAGCCGTTCGAACGAATCGTTCGAACAAATGAATCAATGACTCGCTCACTAAGACGGTCGCCTGGCGACACCTAATGATGGTTTAGTGATATATATATACACAAAAATAAAATAAAAACACATTTGAAGCGTGTTTGCTTACTAAATTGTGAGCGGAACGAAAGTTGCAGCAAATATCAGCAATAAATTTCATTAATCACGAGAGTGAAGTGCTGACTGAAAAGATGATGACGGAATAGGCTATTTTATGTAAAAGCGCCTATTTAAGCGAATCTGTCATTGTACTCTTTTGTTGTTGTGTTTTCCGTGAAAAATAATAGACTATTGAACTCACAATTCAAGCAATTGGCCCCCGATATTGCACTAATTTTAAAGTGACACTAAAAAGTATGCGGCTGCAGTGGCATTCATTACAGTGCGCATCCATGGCGACGAGCGAGCAAAACAGAGCGAACGTTTTTTCATTTCTACTTCCATAGAAATTCATTCGAGCGCACTGCGAGCGCCACCACTATAAATGTCCTTACTTTACTTTCACTTTTAACTTAGCGATATAAAAGCCCCCGGTGTTACACGTCAAATAACCGGTGAGAAAAAATTCTCGGAGTCACATAGCAGCTACCTATATTTAAATACAACAGGCCTACCTGATTTTGAACACAAGAGGGCAGTATAGCCCTATGTATTATTTGATATATTTATTTTTTAACTGAATAGTGCATCCTGGCTGTTTTTAAACTTGTACATTATTCTTAAATTGAAAAAAAGAATAAAATGGGTTTAGTTCTGATATTTGTATAATTTTATCTAGAAATAAATGGTGTATAATTACATTTTTAGAAGATATGAAGCTTTTAGTGTTTTTTTTTTTTTTTTACATGACTTTAATCCCTCGCCATAGCAAAACAATTAGAGATATTCAATAGATATTCACAATTATGCTTCTTTAATGTATTTTCATCATGTTGAAAAAGTTTGGTGGGAATAAAATAAACCACTTAAGAGGAGTGATGCATATTTTGTCATTTAAAAAAAAATACAAAAATTGTTATGCGAAAAGACAAGGACTTAGAGATTTCTTTATCCTTTAATGCAGGAAAAATCATACAGCCAGCCACACACACACACACACACACATAAACACAGACACCAACCCTCCCTCCCTCCCCTCCCCTCTGCTCCCCTCCCCACACAGACACACACACAAACAGAATGGCAGGGGGACAAGAAATCCATTCAAACTACAATATCTGACTTTCTGTTGCTCTGAGCTAATGACTTTAAATTAGAAAGTCGATTGGCTTGATGAGAACAATATGCGTGGCAAGTTTTGTAACTGTAGGTAAAACGAGCAAAGTTATAACACACTTTATGTGTCCTTTTTTAGTCATAAAATTAATTTCCTCGCCACGGCCAAACCGTTCGAGATATCAAAAATCCCTCCGGAATTTAGCATCATCAATGTCTTGACGTCATGCTGACCGAGTTTGCTTGAAATCCGATCAATTCCCAAGGAGAATTAAATAGAATTTCAGGGGTATGCGTTTCCAAACAAACCATGATAGCCGGCTTCCTGTTGGGATGTCGTAAAACTTAGAGCACGAAAGTTGTTTAACCCAATGAGATCTATAAGTGTACACAGTTTCATATTATTACATGCAAGTGTCTTTGATTTATGGACAAGTGTTCGAATCCCAGTCCAGGGGGCGCTGTCGGTCCGCCCTGCCACGCCCGGGTACCAGCTTCAGTCCGGCCCTGATGGCCACGGGTTCTGACCCGTGTGCAAAGTTTCAAGAGTTTTAGAGGATGTTAAGGGCCCCAAAAGCCCCCGAAACCTTGATCAACAATAATTAAAAGCTTTGTCACTCAAACAGACACATCCCCCTCCCCCCACAGACACAGAGGTATGCAGAGAGAGGGAGAGAGGGACAGAGATTACTCCAAAACATCCCATTCAAACCAAAATATCTGACTTCCTGTTGTTCGGAACCAAAAACTGTAAATAAGAAAGTTGTCCGGCTTGATCTGAACAATATGCCTACCGAGTTTTAAGATTGCAGGTAAAACTATGAAACTAACCCTCTCACTTTTGTCAAAAGGTGGCACTACTGAGTCCCTGCACCACGCCCGTTCCTGAAACTTTGCACATGTCTACTGGCTAATATATGTGACATGTCTGTCGAGTTTCATGCAATTTCAAGCATGCTAAGAGTCTCAAAAGCATCAAAAAAGAATTTTAAAGTTTGATGTGTTGCCACGGCAACAGTATCAAAGATATCAAGAATCCATTCACAGGTCTACATCTGGCGTATGTTTACATTATACAGATGAAGTTTGAAGCAAATTGGGTTAAAATAAGAGGGTGATTTCGAAGCATTTTGAAAGTGACACACTTCCTGCTGCCAGTTGGTGGCGCTATAACTTTGACTCACAATAGTCACATCCATGTGATCGGCCTCTTACAGCGAACACACTGGTGAAGTTTCATCAAGATCAGTTAATGTATGCAGAAGTTATAACACACTTCCTGTTTCACGTTTCTCGCCATAATTTCGTTTCCCCGCCACGGCCAAACCGTTCGAGATATCAAAAATCCCCTCGCAATTTTTCATCCTCAATGTCTTGACTTCATGCTGACCGAGTTTCGAGGCATTTCTTTGAATTCTCTAGGAGAAGTACTTTAAATTCCATTGCATGCGTTTTACAAACAACCCTAAATAGCCGACTTCCTGTTGGGCTGGGGTAAAAAGTAAGAGCATGAAGTATATATGAACCGATGAGATCTACATGTGTACCGAGTTTCATATTCTTACATACAAGCGTGTTTGATTTATGGACCAAGTTTTCGGACCCCGTTCCAGGGGGCGCTGTCGAGCCCCCCTGCCACGCCCGGGTACCATCTTCACCCCGACCCTGATGGCCGCGGGTTCTGACCCGCGTGCAAAGTTTCAAGAGTTTTCGTGCACGTTAAGAGCCCCAAAAGTGCCCGAATAGTCGTAAGAAAAATAAAAGAGAAAAAAAAAAAAAAAAAAAAATATAGCTGCGAGCAGCGATTACGGGCCCAAGCCGGTGGCACCGCAACCCCGGTGCCTTTAGTTACCTAAAGGCACCGGGGTGGCGGTACCACCGGCTTTGGCCCTTCATCGCTGCTCGCAGCTATATTTATATATATATATATATATATATATATATATATATATATATATATATATAAAGCCGGTGGCACCGCCACCCTGGTGCCTTTAGGGTTATTGTGCACGACGTGCAAAAACGTAACCCTGCTTTGACTGTCGAAAAGAAGTGTGCTGTAGAGCTTGTATCAGTGTGGGCTCTGCAAAAGTGTGCATTGAGGGCACATATCAACCACAAAGTATGCGAGAGCAACCTTCTGAAAGGTCAGGTCTACATCCAGGTCTACATCTGCCGTGTGTTTACATCATAGTAGTGAAGTTTGAAGCAATCAGGTGATTTCAAAGCTTTTTGAAAGTGACAGACTTCCTGCTGCCAGTTGGTGGCGCTATAACCGGGGTGGCGGTGCCGCCGGCTTTGGCCCTTTCATCGCTGCTCGCAGCTATATTTATATATATACACACACAAACACACACACACACACACACACATATATATATATATATATATATATATATATATATATATATATACATAAATATATATATATATTGTTTTTTTAAGAGACAAGACAGAATATTACTTGCCTGATCTGATTAGAAAAATAGTGTTTGTGTGTGTGTGTGTGTGTGTGTGTGTGTGTGTGTGTGTGTGTGTGTGTGTGTGTGTGTGTTTGTGTGTGTGTGTGTGTGTGTGTGTGGCGTAATTGAACAATGTAGACATAAAAACATACTCCGTCCTTTTGTTCATACAGGACATTATTCAAACTGCAAAGTGTTTACTTATATTTGTGTACACTTGCAATAAAACACAACATTGTGCTTTTGTCAAGCTATAAACTCTTGTCAAACTGTAAACTACAACTGTCACCCAACCAAAATCTCTTACACACACACACACACACACAGTTTAAAAGCAAAAAATATCAAACAATCCTATTTAAAAACAGTCTGTGGGAGCCATCTTTTGGACATTCATCATATCGCATTGGTTTTCATTTCTTGTCATCAAACAGAGCCCTAATCTGTTTATTTTTTCAGTTACACATTCTACATTGATTAAAAAAGAAAAATCAAATGTGTTTTTATTTTATACAGAAATAAATAATCTATCATTCAGATGAGAATAAAGTTAGTGTTAGTTCAAATTTTAAGGAAAACAAATATATGATCTGAAATATAGCACATTCATTTAAAATTCATTCAGGTTCAATTACCAAACATACAATCTTAATGTAATTTAAAGCAAACAATACATTTAAAATATATGGGTTGTATGACTATTTTTTAATATAAAAAGATATATATCCAAAAAGACAAGGCCTAAAGTTTAACAAGGGTTAAACTCTTATCACTGTAACAGACACAATCACACACACAATCACACACACACACACACAAGTCAAATCACTTACATTTTACATGCAATATTGACTTTTTTTCTGTTTCAGCAGCGAAAATAGTTAAACAAAGATCACAGCAGAACCATCGCGCATCTCACAGCAACGCGTTCTCATTACTGAATGATTCAGCATTTTGAACGAATCGGTTGACTCAAAGATTCAATGACCAATCAATCCATAAACATCTATCTCATTCATGAATGACTCAGTCGTTCAAACGAATGAATCAATGACTCGCTCATTAAGACGGTCGCCTGGCGACACCTAATGACGGTTTAGTGTTATGTTTAAAAGTATCATTCTTTCCAACGATTGTTAATTAACTCATATTTGAAACATAAGCTATATTTATATATATACATACATATACACACACATACACAAAAATAAAATAAAAACACATTTGAAACGTGTTTGCTTACTAAATTGTGAGCTGAACGAAAGTTGCAGCAAATATCAGCAACAGGAGTCAAATTTCATTAATCACGAGAGTGAAGAGCTGACTGAAAAGATGATGATGGAATAGGCTATTTTATGTAAAAACGCCTATTTAAGCGAATCTGTCATTGTACTCTTTTATTGTTGTGTTTTCCGTGAAAAATAATAGACTATTGAACTCACAATTCAAGCAATCGGCCCCCGAAATTGCACTAATTTTAGTGACACTAAAAAGTATGCGGCTGCACTGGCATTCATAATGGTGCGCGTCCATGGCGACGAGCGAGCAGAACAGAGCGAACGTTTAGTTAATTTCTACTTCCATAGGAATTCATTCGAGCGCCACCATTTCAATGTCTGTGCGGACGTCCATATTATACTTTCGCTTTCAAGTTAGTGTTTTTAAACCCCCCAGCGGGAGGTTTACACAATTGGTTTACACAATCACACGTTGATTAACCGGTGGGAAAATATTCCCATAGTAACATCCCTAATATATAAATATTTATAAATTCAATAGGCCTACCTGATTTTGAACACAAGAGGGCAGTATAGCACTATATATGATTTGGATTATTATTATTTTTGACTAAACAACCATTCTGGCTGTTTTTAAACTTAAAAATAATTCTTAAATTGAAAAAAAGGAATAAAATGGGTTTAGTTCTAATATTTGTATAATTTTATATAAAAATAAATGGTGTATAATTACATTTTAGAAAGATATGAGACATGCCCTGATTCTTTTTTTGACATTACTTGAATCCCTCAACCATAGCAAAACCGTTTGAGATATTCAATATCTGTTCACAATTTAGCATCTTCAATGTATTTTCATCATGTTGAAAAAGTTTGGCATGAATAAAATAAACTACTTAGGAGGAGTAGCTAAAAACTCAGAATCTGAAATCCACATTCAAACCAAAATATCTGACTTCCTGTTGGTCGTAGCTAATTACGGTAAATTAGAAAGTTGTCCGGCTCGAAGAGTACAATATACATATCGAGTTTTGTTACTGTAGATAAAACTAACCCCCCCACTTTTGTCAAAAGCATTTAGAAAGTGACACACTTCCTGCTGCCAGTTGGTGGCGCTATAACTTTGACTCACAATAGTCACATCCATGTGATCGGCCTCTTACAGCGATCACACTGCTGAAGTTTCATCAAGATCAGTTAATGTATGCAGAAGTTATAACGCACTTCTTGTTTGTTGTTTCTCGCCATAAATTCGTTTCCTCGCCACGGCCAAACCGTTCGAGATATCAAAAATCCCCTCGCAAACTTTCATCCTCAATGTCTTGACTTCATGCTGACCGAGTTTCGTGCCGTTTGTTTGAATTCTCTAGGAGGAGTATTTCACATTCCATTGCGTGTGTTTTACCAACAACCCTAAATAGCCGACTTCCTGTTGGGCTGGGGTAAAAAGTAAGAGTGTGAAGTATATATGAAACGAGGAGATCTACATGTGTACCGAGTTTCATATTATTACATGCAAGCGTGTTTGATTTATGGACCATGTTTTCGGACCCCGTTCCAGGGGGCGCTGTCGAGCCCCCCTGCCACGCCCGGGTACCATCTTCAGCCCGGCCCTGATGGCCGCGGGTTCTGACATGTGTGCAAAGTTTCAGGAGTTTTTGAGCATGTTAAGGCCTCCAAAAGTGTCCAAAAGGTAGCAGAAAAATAATAATAATAATAATAATAATAATAATAATAATAAATAATCCTAAGGAAAACAATAGGGCCTTCGCCCTTTGGGCTTGGGCCCTAATAACTAGGGAATCACTAAACCGAGAGAATTAATCTGTTTTGATGATACACTCAAAATATTACACAAGCAATTCTTTAAATTTAATGATATTCAGAACAGAACAAGAATAAAAAAAAACTATAATTAAGAAATAACCGAAATAATTGAAAGCGAAAGTGAAAGTAGGTGGTGTTTGGCTCACGTAACTCTCTCATTAGAATCAAACTGTTTCAACATTTGCGATGTATTTGGATGCTAAACTATTCTTCATTATGGGCTTTGTAATTCACTCAGGTTTCAATATGTGTGTGTGTGTGTGTGTGTGTGTGTGTGTGTGTGTGTGTGTGTGTGTGTGTGTGTGTGTGTGTGTGTGTCTGTGTGTCTGTGTGTGTGTGTGGGTGAGGTGCGGGTGCGGGTGCGGGTGCGATTGAACTGTTACACATAAAAACATACTCCGTCATTTTGTTCATAGAGGACATCATTCAAACTGCAAAGTGTTTACTTATATTTGTGTACACTCGCAATAAAACACAACAAAGTGCTTTTGTCAAACTATAAACTCTTGTCAAACTGTAACCTACAACTGTCACCCAACTAAAATCACACGCACACACTGTCTAAAAGCAAAAAATATTTATCCAACCCCATTTAAAACAGTCTGTGGGAGCCATCTTTTGGACATTCACCATATCGCATTGATTTTCATTTATTGTCCTCAGAGCCCTAATCTGTTTATTTTTCAATTACACATTCTACATTGATTAAAAAAGAAAATTCTAATGTGTTTTTATTTTATACAGGAATAAGTTATTTATAATTCAGATGAGAATAAAGTTAGTGTTAGTTCAAATTTTAAGGAAAACAAATATATTGATCTGAAATATAGCACATTCATCTCAGGTTAAATTACCAAACATACAATCTTAATTTAATTTAAAGCAAACGATACATTTAAAATATATGGGTTGTATGCATATTTTGGAATTTAAAAAAAAGATATATATCCAAAAAGACAAGGCCTTAAACTTGAACAAGGGTTAAACTCTTGTCGCTGTAAGAGACACAATGATTCAGCATTTTGAACGAATCGATTGACTCAAAGATTCAATGACCAATCCATAAACATGTATTGTCTCATTCATGAATGACTCAGTCGTTCAAACGAATCATTTGAACGAATGAATCAATGACTCACTCATTAAGACGGTCGCCTGGCGACACCTAATGACGGTTTAGTGTTATGTTTAAAAGTATCATTCTTTCCAACTCATATTTAAAACAATCTCACATTATTTAATGCATTGTTATTTTTCAGTGTAAACGATTTAATTTGATCACCCCTACCTAGAGTAACAGCCATATAGTGTCTTATTATTCTAAATAATTGAATTTATTGATCAAATTTACAAATTAAAAATGAAAGATGAAGCATACATTTAATAAGACTAGACTAGGGGTGCCCAGCAGATATTACAATTGGCAGATTTAAATATACCATGGCCCCCCACCGTCAATTTGGTGTGTGTATAATAAAATCATTTAGTCACTACAATTAAAACTTGAACGTATTTGCTTACTAAATTGTGAGCAGAACGAAAGTTGCAGCAAAGATCAGCAACAGGAGTCAAAATTCATTAATCACGAGAGTGAAGAGCTGACTGGAAAAATTATGACGGAATATTTTGTGTAAAAGCGCCTATATAAGCGAATCTGTCATTTACTCTTTTGTTGTTGTCTTTTCCCTGAAAACCGGAAGCAATCGGTCCCCGATATGGCGCTAATTTTAGTGACACTAAAAAGTATGCGGCTGCACTGGAATTCATAACGGTGCGCGTCCATGGCGACGAGCGAGCAAAACAGAGCGAATGTTTTTTCATTTCTACTTCCATAGAAATTCATTCGAGCGCACTGTGAGCGCCACCACTATAAATGTCCGTGCGGACGTCCTTACTTTACTTTCACTTTTAACTTAGCGATTTAACACGTTTTACACGTCAAATAACCGGTGAGAAAATATTCTCGGAGTCACATAGGCTACCTAATATATTTAAATACAATAGGCCTACCTGATTTTGAACACAAGAGGGCAGTATAGCCCTATGTATTATTTGATATATTTATTTTTTTAACTGAATAGTGCATCCTGGCTGTTTTTAAACTTGTACATTACTCTTAAATTGAAAACAAGAATAAAATGGGTTTAGTTGTGATATTTGTATAATTTTATCTAGAAATAAATGGTGTATAATTAAATTTTTAGAAGATATGAGGCTTTTAGTGTTTATTTTTTTTTTACATGATTTTAATCCCTCGCCATAGCAAAACAATTAGAGATATTCAATAGATATTCACAATTATGCTTCTTTAATGTATTTTCATCATGTTGAAAAAGTTTGGTGGGAATAAAATAAACCACTTAAGAGGAGTGGGTAAAAATGTAGAGCCTGGTTTTGCAAAACATCCACATTAAGACAAAAATAGCCCACTTCCTGTTGGGCTGGCTTAAAGTTGTTTGGCCCGATGAGATCTATATACCGAGTTTCATAATATTACATGCAAGTGTGTTTGATTTATGGACCAAATTTTCTGACGAAGTTTATGGACCAAGTTAATTTAATTAATAAACTAATTATATAAAACTATTTTCAATGCACTACAATTCAACTGGTTATATGCCTTTACTTATTAATACAACTTATTTAAAAAATACAAGGCGTAAGACATTTATTTTCTTTTTTAATGCAGGCCAAACAACACAGCAGTCAAATGGTTAATCTAGCCCCCCTCCCCCTCCCCACACTCACAGACACACACACACACAGAGACGTAGGCTCAGAGAGAGAGAGAGACATAAAATGACAATTTTCAAACCAAAATATCTGACTTCCTGTTGGTTGGAGCTATTGAGTGTAAATTAGAAACTTGTCTGGCTGGAGGAGAACAATACACATACCGATTTTTATTACTGTAGATAAAATTAATCCCCCCACTTTTGACAAAAGGTGGCGCTACTGAGCCCTCAACACGCCCGTTTCTGAAACTTTGCACATGTCTACTGGCTAATAAATGAGATGTGTCTGTCGAGTTTCATGCAATTTTAAGCAATTTCAGGCATGCTAAGAGTCTCAAAAGCATAAAAAAAGAATATTAAAGTTTGATGCGTTGCCACGACAACAGTATCTAAGATATCAAGAATCCATTCACAGGTCTACATCTGCCGTGTGTTTACATTATAGTAGTGAAGTTTGAAGCAAATCGGGTAAAAATAAGAGGGTGATTTCAAAGCATTTAGGAAGTGACACACTTCCTTCTGCCAGTTGGTGGCGCTATAACTTTGACTCACAATAGTCACATCCATGTGATCGGGCTCTTACAACGAACACACTGGTGAAGTTTCATCAAGATCAGTTAATGTATGCAGTAGTTATGACACACTTCCTGTTTCACGTTTCTCGCCATAATTTTGTTTCCTCGCCACGGCCAAACCGTTCGAGATATCAAAAATCCCCTCGCAAACTTTCATCCTCAATGTCTTGACTTCATGCTGACCGAGTTTCGTGCCGTTTGTTTGAATTCTCTAGGAGGAGTATTTCACATTCCATTGCGTGTGTTTTACCAACAACCCTAAATAGCCGACTTCCTGTTGGGCTGGGGTAAAAAGTAAGAGTGTGAAGTATATATGAAACGAGGAGATCTACATGTGTACCGAGTTTCATATTATTACATGCAAGCGTGTTTGATTTATGGACCATGTTTTCGGACCCCGTTCCAGGGGGCGCTGTCGAGCCCCCCTGCCACGCCCGGGTACCATCTTCAGCCCGGCCCTGATGGCCGCGGGTTCTGACCAGTGTGCAAAGTTTCAGGAGTTTTTGAGCATGTTAAGGCCTCCAAAAGTGTCCAAAAGGTAGCAGAAAAATAATAAGAAATATAGCTGCGAGCAGCGATTACGGGCCCAAGCCGGTGGCACCGCAACCCCGGTGCCTTTAGTTACCTAAAGGCACCGGGGTGGCGGTGCCACCGGCTTTGGCCCTTCATCGCTGCTCGCAGCTATATTTATATATATATATATATATATATATATATATATATATAAAGCCGGTGGCACCGCCACCCTGGTGCCTTTAGGGTTATTGTGCACGACGTGACACAAAATATCTGCTCGCTATCTGCCGAACGGCTCTGGTAGTTCTGCTTCAACACTGATGATGTTGTAGAAATAGTGCGCTCTGGTTGGTCTGGATTATTCGGGATTTTTTATTTTATACAGAAATAAGTTATTTATAATTCAGATGAGAATAAAGTTAGTGTTGATTAAAATGAAGGAAAACAAATATATTTATCTGAAATATAGCACATTAGTTTTAAATTTATTTAGGTTCAATTACCAAACATACAATCTTAATTTAATTTAAAGCAAACAATACATTTAAAATATATGGCGTGTATGCACTTTTTTTTTTATAAAAAAAAAAAGATATATATCCAAAAAGACAAGGCCTTAAAGGGTTAAACTCTTGTCACTGTAACAGACACAATCTCTCTCTCTCACACACACACACACACACACACACACACACACACGTCAAGTCACTTACATTTTAGATGCAATATTGAATAAGCAGAAAAATCGGATTTTCTGCTCTGAAAATATAAATAAGCTTAAAAATTGAATAAGCACTTTGAATATTCTAAACAGAATAAGCACTGGTCGCTAATGTATAAGTACTAGTACTTAATGGAATAGATACTAGTATCTAAAAAATAAGTACTAGTAGCATGAAAATAGAGACTAGTAGGTTAAAATGATTAAATGTTAAAACGGCTTGCCATATTGGCTCAGAGAGAGAGAGAGAGAGAGAGAGAGAGAGAGAGAGAGAGAGAGAAAATTACCTTTTAGATACTAGTACCTATTAATAGATACTAGTATTTAGGCTCTAGATCCACTTTGAAAGTCACTTCGTGATCATTTAACCGCTTCATTTGAGAAAAACTATCATTATGACATAAACAAACAAACTCAAAATGTCTTCACGGCAACCCGTCAAAATAAAAGTTCGGTTTAACTTGACAGAAATATATTACCGGTGTACAGTAGAATTTAGATATGTCCCAATGTAATAATACTAACACTAATCCAAATAAATTATCATCAAAACTGAATTTAAGGAATAATCCATGTTTTAATTTTAACAGTAAAGCTCATTGTGCAGCACGTTATTTGACAAAAAGTTTATTTAATTTCATATGATTAAAATTGATGATAAATGATAAAATTTGTGTTTTATGTCTTCATTTTATTACCAGAAAAAACACAACACAGAATTAGTGTGACATTTTTTTTCATATATTTTTTTAAATGTTGTATACGTTTAATGATTCATAATACACTATTTCAATTAATTAGACATGCTTTTTGATTGCTAAAAAATTTACACCACGTATTCGTAATACACCTGCTCCGCAACACTAGCAGTTCCCCCAATCCCCCACCCCCCCCCCTGAAAAAAAATCCTAGGGGAAACACTGGGCATTCATAACGGTGCGCGTCCATGGCGACGAGCGAGCAGAGCTGAGCGAACGTTTAGTTAATTTATTCATTCGAGCGCTCTGCAAGCGCCACCATTATCAATGTGGACGTCCGTATTTAAAAGCTCTCGATCCTCAGTCACATACCAAATATGTATATAATTTTGAACACAAGAGGGCAGTATGGCCCTATGTATGAGTTGGTGTTTAAACTAAACTATCACTCAAAGAGCCCCTTCCCCCTTCCCCCTTCCCCCCACAGACACACACACACACACACAAACAGAATGGCAGGGGGACAAGAAATCCATTCAAACTACAATATCTGACTTTCTGTTGCTCTGAGCTAATGACTTTAAATTAGAAAGTCGATTGGCTTGATGAGAACAATATGTGTGGCAAGTTTTGTAACTGTAGGTAAAACGAGCAAAGTTATAACACACTTTATGTGTCCTTTTTTAGTCATAAAATTAATTTCCTCGCCACGGCCAAACCGTTCGAGATATCAAAAATCCCTCCGGAATTTAGCATCATCAATGTCTTGACGTCATGCTGACCGAGTTTGCTTGAAATCCGATCAATTCCCAAGGAGAATTAAATAGAATTTCAGGGGTATGCGTTTCCAAACAAACCATGATAGCCGGCTTCCTGTTGGGATGTCGTAAAACTTAGAGCACGAAAGTTGTTCAACCCAATGAGATCTATAAGTGTACCGAGTTTCATATTATTACATGCAAGTGTCTTTGATTTATGGACAAGTGTTCGAATCCCAGTCCAGGGGGCGCTGTCGGTCCGCCCTGCCACGCCCGGGTACCAGCTTCAGTCCGGCCCTGATGGCCACGGGTTCTGACCCGTGTGCAAAGTTTCAAGAGTTTTAGAGGATGTTAAGGGCCCCAAAAGCCCCCAAAACCTTGATCAACAATAATTAAAAGCTTTGTCACTCAAACAGACACATCCCCCTCCCCCCACAGACACAGAGGTATGCAGAGAGAGGGAGAGAGTGACAGAGATTACTCCAAAACATCCCATTCAAACCAAAATATCTGACTTCCTGTTGTTCGGAACCAAAATCTGTAAATTAGAAAGTTGTCCGGCTTGATCTGAACAATATGCCTACCGAGTTTTAAGATTGCAGGTAAAACTATGAAACTAACCCTCTCACTTTTGTCAAAAGGTGGCGCTACTGAGTCCCTGCACCACGCCCGTTCCTGAAACTTTGCACATGTCTACTGGCTAATATATGTGACATGTCTGTCGAGTTTCATGCAATTTCAAGCATGCTAAGAGTCTCAAAAGCCTCAAAAAAGAATTTTGAAGTTTGATGTGTTGCCACGGTAACAGTATCAAAGATATCAAGAATCCATTCACAGGTCTACATCTGGCGTATGTTTACATTATAGTAGTGAAGTTTGAAGCAAATCGGGTAAAAATAAGAGGGTGCTTTCAAAGCATTTTGAAAGTGACACACTTCCTGCTGCCAGTTGGTGGCGCTATAACTTTGACTCACAAAAGTCACATCCATGTGATCGGCCTCTTACAGCGAACACACTGCTGAAGTTTCATCAAGATCAGTTAATGTATGTAGAAGTTATAACACACTTCCTGTTTCACGTTTCTCGCCATAATTTCGTTTCCTCGCCACGGCCAAACCGTTCGAGATATCAAAAATCCCCTCGCAATTTTTCATCCTCAATGTCTTGAGTTCATGCTGACCGAGTTTCGTGGCATTTCTTTGAATTCTCTAGGAGAAGTACTTTAAATTCCATTGCATGCGTTTTACAAACAACCCTAAATAGCCGACTTCCTGTTGGGCTGGGGTAAAAAGTAAGAGCATGAAGTATATATGAACCGATGAGATCTATATGTGTACCGAGTTTCATATTCTTACATACAAGCGTGTTTGATTTATGGACCAAGTTTTCGGAGCCCATTCCAGGGGGCGCTGTCGAGCCCCCCTGCCACGCCCGGGTACCATCTTCACCCCGACCCTGATGGCCGCGGGTTCTGACCCGTGTGCAAAGTTTCAAGAGTTTTCGTGCACGTTAAGAGCCCCAAAAGTGCCCGAATAGTCGTAAGAAAAATAAAAGAGGAGAAAAAAAAAAAAAATAATCCTAAGGAAAACAATAGGGCCTTCGCCTTTTCAAGGCTTGGGCCCTAATAATAATAATAAATAATCCTAAGGAAAACAATAGGGCCTTCGCCCTTTGGGCTTGGGCCCTAATAATCCTAAGGAAAACAATAGGGCCTTCGCCTTTTCAAGGCTTGGGCCCTAATAATAATAAATAATCCTAAGGAAAACAATAGGGCCTTCGCCCTTTGGGCTTGGGCCCTAATAATAATAATAATAATCCTAAGGAAAACAATAGGGCCTTCGCCTTTTCAAGGCTTGGGCCCTAATAATAATAATAAATATATATATATATATATATATATATATATATATATATATATAAAGCCGGTGGCACCGCCACCCTGGTGCCTTTAGGGTTATTGTGCACGACGTGACACAAAATATCTGCTTGCTATCTGCCGAACGGCTCTGGTAGTTTCGCTTCAGCACTGATGATGTTGTAGAAATAGTGCGCTCTGGTTGGTCTGGATTATTCGGGATTTTTTATTTTATACAGAAATAAATTCTTTATAATTCAGATGAGAATAAAGTTAGTGTTGATTAAAATGAAGGAAAACAAATATATTGATCTGAAATATAGCACATTAATTTAAAATTTATTTAGGTTCAATTACCAAACATACAATCTTAATTTAAGTTAAAGCAAACAATACATTTAAAATATATGGGTTGTATGCACATTTTTTTTAATAAAAAAAATATATATCCAAAAAGACAAGGCCTTAAAGGGTTAAACTCTTGTCACTGTAACAGACACATCTCTCTCACACACACACACACACACACACACACACGTCAAGTCAATTACATTTTTAGATGCAATATTGAATAAGCAGAAAAATCGGATTTTCTGCTCTGAAAATATAAATAAGCAAAAAAATTGAATAAGCACTTTGAATATTCTAAACAGAATAAGCACTAGTCACTAATGAATAAGTACTAGTACTTAATGGAATAGATACTAGTATCTAAAAAATAAGTACTAGTAGCATGAAAATAGAGACTAGTAGGTTAAAATGATTAAATGTTAAAACGGCTTGCCATATTGGCTCAGAGAGAGAGAAAGAGAAAATGACCTTTTAGATACTAGTACCTATTAATAGATACTAGTATTTATTCAATAAATACTAGTACTAAGTCATTAGATACTAGTACCTATTAAATAGATACCAGTACTTATTCATTAGCTACTAATACGTATTCAAAAGAATATCTAAAGAATAAGCACTAGTATCTAAAGAATAGGCACTAGTACTAAAGAATAAGCACTAGTCGCTAATGAATAAGTACCAGTACTTAATGGAATAGATACTAGTATCTAAAAATAAGTACTAGTAGCATGAAAATAGAGACTAGTAGGTTAAAATGATTAAATGTTAAAGCGGCTTGCCATATTGGCTCAGAGAGAGAGAGAGAGAGAAAATGACCCTATTCAAACCACAATATCTGACTTTCTGAGGGTCGGAGCTAATTACTTTAAATTAGAAA
>NW_026606722.1:602500-650000 GCF_029890125.1 Rhinichthys klamathensis goyatoka
CAGGTCTACATCCAGGTCTACATCTGCCGTGTGTTTACATCATAGTAGTGAAGTTTGAAGCAATCAGGTGATTTCAAAGCTTTTTGAAAGTGACAGACTTCCTGCTGCCAGTTGGTGGCGCTATAACCGGGGTGGCGGTGCCGCCGGCTTTGGCCCTTTCATCGCTGCTCGCAGCTATATTTATATATATACACACACAAACACACACACACACACACACATATATATATATATATATATATATATATATATATATATATATACATAAATATATATATATTGTTTTTTTAAGAGACAAGACAGAATATTACTTGCCTGATCTGATTAGAAAAATAGTGTTGTGTGTGTGTGTGTGTGTGTGTGTGTGTGTGTGTGTGTGTGTGTGTGTGTGTGTGTGTGTGTGTGTGTGTGTGTGTGTGTGTGTGTGTGTGTGTGTGTGTGTGTGTGTGTGTGTGTGTGTGTGTGTGTGTTTGTGTGTGTGTGTGTGTGTGTGGCGTAATTGAACAATGTAGTCATAAAAACATACTCCGTCCTTTTGTTCATACAGGACATTATTCAAACTGCAAAGTGTTTACTTATATTTGTGTACACTTGCAATAAAACACAACATTGTGCTTTTGTCAAGCTATAAACTCTTGTCAAACTGTAAACTACAACTGTCACCCAACCAAAATCTCTTACACACACACACACACACACACACAGTTTAAAAGCAAAAAATATCAAACAATCCTATTTAAAAACAGTCTGTGGGAGCCATCTTTTGGACATTCATCATATCGCATTGGTTTTCATTTCTTGTCATCAAACAGAGCCCTAATCTGTTTATTTTTTCAGTTACACATTCTACATTGATTAAAAAAGAAAAATCAAATGTGTTTTTATTTTATACAGAAATAAATAATCTATCATTCAGATGAGAATAAAGTTAGTGTTAGTTCAAATTTTAAGGAAAACAAATATATGATCTGAAATATAGCACATTCATTTAAAATTCATTCAGGTTCAATTACCAAACATACAATCTTAATGTAATTTAAAGCAAACAATACATTTAAAATATATGGGTTGTATGACTATTTTTTAATATAAAAAGATATATATCCAAAAAGACAAGGCCTAAAGTTTAACAAGGGTTAAACTCTTATCACTGTAACAGACACAATCACACACACAATCACACACACACACACAAGTCAAATCACTTACATTTTAGATGCAATATTGACTTTTTTTCTGTTTCAGCAGCGAAAATAGTTAAACAAAGATCACAGCAGAACCATCGCGCATCTCACAGCAACGCGTTCTCATTACTGAATGATTCAGCATTTTGAACGAATCGGTTGACTCAAAGATTCAATGACCAATCAATCCATAAACATCTATCTCATTCATGAATGACTCAGTCGTTCAAACGAATGAATCAATGACTCGCTCATTAAGACGGTCGCCTGGCGACACCTAATGACGGTTTAGTGTTATGTTTAAAAGTATCATTCTTTCCAACGATTGTTAATTAACTCATATTTGAAACATAAGCTATATTTATATATATACATACATATACACAGACATACACAAAAATAAAATAAAAACACATTTGAAATGTGTTTGCTTACTAAATTGTGAGCTGAACGAAAGTTGCAGCAAATATCAGCAACAGGAGTCAAATTTCATTAATCACGAGAGTGAAGAGCTGACTGAAAAGATGATGACGGAATAGGCTATTTTATGTAAAAACGCCTATTTAAGCGAATCTGTCATTGTACTCTTTTATTGTTGTGTTTTCCGTGAAAAATAATAGACTATTGAACTCACAATTCAAGCAATCGGCCCCCGAAATTGCACTAATTTTAGTGACACTAAAAAGTATGCGGCTGCACTGGCATTCATAATGGTGCGCGTCCATGGCGACGAGCGAGCAGAACAGAGCGAACGTTTAGTTAATTTCTACTTCCATAGGAATTCATTCGAGCGCCACCATTTCAATGTCCGTGCGGACGTCCATATTATACTTTCGCTTTCAAGTTAGTGTTTTTAAACCCCCCAGCGGGAGGTTTACACAATTGGTTTACACAATCACACGTTGATTAACCGGTGGGAAAATATTCCCATAGTAACATCCCTAATATATAAATATATATAAATTCAATAGGCCTACCTGATTTTGAACACAAGAGGGCAGTATAGCACTATATATGATTTTGATTATTATTATTTTTGACTAAACAACCATTCTGGCTGTTTTTAAACTTAAAAATAATTCTTAAATTGAAAAAAAGGAATAAAATGGGTTTAGTTCTAATATTTGTATAATTTTATATAAAAATAAATGGTGTATAATTACATTTTAGAAAGATATGAGACATGCCCTGATTCTTTTTTTGACATTACTTGAATCCCTCAACCATAGCAAAACCGTTTGAGATATTCAATATCTGTTCACAATTTAGCATCTTCAATGTATTTTCATCATGTTGAAAAAGTTTGGCATGAATAAAATAAACTACTTAGGAGGAGTAGCTAAAAACTCAGAATCTGAAATCCACATTCAAACCAAAATATCTGACTTCCTGTTGGTCGTAGCTAATTACGGTAAATTAGAAAGTTGTCCGGCTCGAAGAGTACAATATACATATCGAGTTTTGTTACTGTAGATAAAACTAACCCCCCCCACTTTTGTCAAAAGCATTTAGAAAGTGACACACTTCCTGCTGCCAGTTGGTGGCGCTATAACTTTGACTCACAATAGTCACATCCATGTGATCGGCCTCTTACAGCGATCACACTGCTGAAGTTTCATCAAGATCAGTTAATGTATGCAGAAGTTATAACGCACTTCCTGTTTCACGTTTCTCGCCATAATTTTGTTTCCTCGCCACGGCCAAACCGTTCGAGATATCAAAAATCCCCTCGCAAACTTTCATCCTCAATGTCTTGACTTCATGCTGACCGAGTTTCGTGCCGTTTGTTTGAATTCTCTAGGAGGAGTATTTCACATTCCATTGCGTGTGTTTTACCAACAACCCTAAATAGCCGACTTCCTGTTGGGCTGGGGTAAAAAGTAAGAGTGTGAAGTATATATGAAACGAGGAGATCTACATGTGTACCGAGTTTCATATTATTACATGCAAGCGTGTTTGATTTATGGACCATGTTTTCGGACCCCGTTCCAGGGGGCGCTGTCGAGCCCCCCTGCCACGCCCGGGTACCATCTTCAGCCCGGCCCTGATGGCCGCGGGTTCTGACATGTGTGCAAAGTTTCAGGAGTTTTTGAGCATGTTAAGGCCTCCAAAAGTGTCCAAAAGGTAGTAAAAAAAAAATAATAATAATAAATATAGCTGCGAGCAGCGATTACGGGCCCAAGCCGGTGGCACCGCAACCCCGGTGCCTTTAGTTACCTAAAGGCACCGGGGTGGCGGTACCACCGGCTTTGGCCCTTCATCGCTGCTCGCAGCTATATTTATATATATATATATATATATATATATATATATATATATATATATATATATATAAAGCCGGTGGCACCGCCACCCTGGTGCCTTTAGGGTTATTGTGCACGACGTGCAAAAACGTAACCCTGCTTTGACTGTCGAAAAGAAGTGTGCTGTAGAGCTTGTATCAGTGTGGGCTCTGCAAAAGTGTGCATTGAGGGCACATATCAACCACAAAGTATGCGAGAGCAACCTTCTGAAAGGTCAGGTCTACATCCAGGTCTACATCTGCCGTGTGTTTACATCATAGTAGTGAAGTTTGAAGCAATCAGGTGATTTCAAAGCTTTTTGAAAGTGACAGACTTCCTGCTGCCAGTTGGTGGCGCTATAACCGGGGTGGCGGTGCCGCCGGCTTTGGCCCTTTCATCGCTGCTCGCAGCTATATTTATATATATACACACACAAACACACACACACACACACACACACACACATATATATATATATATATATATATATATATATATATATATATACATAAATATATATATATTGTTTTTTTAAGAGACAAGACAGAATATTACTTGCCTGATCTGATTAGAAAAATAGTGTTTGTGTGTGTGTGTGTGTGTGTGTGTGTGTGTGTGTGTGTGTGTGTGTGTTTGTGTGTGTGTGTGTGTGTGTGTGTGGCGTAATTGAACAATGTAGACATAAAAACATACTCCGTCCTTTTGTTCATACAGGACATTATTCAAACTGCAAAGTGTTTACTTATATTTGTGTACACTTGCAATAAAACACAACATTGTGCTTTTGTCAAGCTATAAACTCTTGTCAAACTGTAAACTACAACTGTCACCCAACCAAAATCTCTTACACACACACACACACACACAGTTTAAAAGCAAAAAATATCAAACAATCCTATTTAAAAACAGTCTGTGGGAGCCATCTTTTGGACATTCATCATATCGCATTGGTTTTCATTTCTTGTCATCAAACAGAGCCCTAATCTGTTTATTTTTTCAGTTACACATTCTACATTGATTAAAAAAGAAAAATCAAATGTGTTTTTATTTTATACAGAAATAAATAATCTATCATTCAGATGAGAATAAAGTTAGTGTTAGTTCAAATTTTAAGGAAAACAAATATATGATCTGAAATATAGCACATTCATTTAAAATTCATTCAGGTTCAATTACCAAACATACAATCTTAATGTAATTTAAAGCAAACAATACATTTAAAATATATGGGTTGTATGACTATTTTTTAATATAAAAAGATATATATCCAAAAAGACAAGGCCTAAAGTTTAACAAGGGTTAAACTCTTATCACTGTAACAGACACAATCACACACACAATCACACACACACACACACAAGTCAAATCACTTACATTTTACATGCAATATTGACTTTTTTTCTGTTTCAGCAGCGAAAATAGTTAAACAAAGATCACAGCAGAACCATCGCGCATCTCACAGCAACGCGTTCTCATTACTGAATGATTCAGCATTTTGAACGAATCGGTTGACTCAAAGATTCAATGACCAATCAATCCATAAACATCTATCTCATTCATGAATGACTCAGTCGTTCAAACGAATGAATCAATGACTCGCTCATTAAGACGGTCGCCTGGCGACACCTAATGACGGTTTAGTGTTATGTTTAAAAGTATCATTCTTTCCAACGATTGTTAATTAACTCATATTTGAAACATAAGCTATATTTATATATATACATACATATACACACACATACACAAAAATAAAATAAAAACACATTTGAAACGTGTTTGCTTACTAAATTGTGAGCTGAACGAAAGTTGCAGCAAATATCAGCAACAGGAGTCAAATTTCATTAATCACGAGAGTGAAGAGCTGACTGAAAAGATGATGATGGAATAGGCTATTTTATGTAAAAACGCCTATTTAAGCGAATCTGTCATTGTACTCTTTTATTGTTGTGTTTTCCGTGAAAAATAATAGACTATTGAACTCACAATTCAAGCAATCGGCCCCCGAAATTGCACTAATTTTAGTGACACTAAAAAGTATGCGGCTGCACTGGCATTCATAATGGTGCGCGTCCATGGCGACGAGCGAGCAGAACAGAGCGAACGTTTAGTTAATTTCTACTTCCATAGGAATTCATTCGAGCGCCACCATTTCAATGTCTGTGCGGACGTCCATATTATACTTTCGCTTTCAAGTTAGTGTTTTTAAACCCCCCAGCGGGAGGTTTACACAATTGGTTTACACAATCACACGTTGATTAACCGGTGGGAAAATATTCCCATAGTAACATCCCTAATATATAAATATTTATAAATTCAATAGGCCTACCTGATTTTGAACACAAGAGGGCAGTATAGCACTATATATGATTTGGATTATTATTATTTTTGACTAAACAACCATTCTGGCTGTTTTTAAACTTAAAAATAATTCTTAAATTGAAAAAAAGGAATAAAATGGGTTTAGTTCTAATATTTGTATAATTTTATATAAAAATAAATGGTGTATAATTACATTTTAGAAAGATATGAGACATGCCCTGATTCTTTTTTTGACATTACTTGAATCCCTCAACCATAGCAAAACCGTTTGAGATATTCAATATCTGTTCACAATTTAGCATCTTCAATGTATTTTCATCATGTTGAAAAAGTTTGGCATGAATAAAATAAACTACTTAGGAGGAGTAGCTAAAAACTCAGAATCTGAAATCCACATTCAAACCAAAATATCTGACTTCCTGTTGGTCGTAGCTAATTACGGTAAATTAGAAAGTTGTCCGGCTCGAAGAGTACAATATACATATCGAGTTTTGTTACTGTAGATAAAACTAACCCCCCCACTTTTGTCAAAAGCATTTAGAAAGTGACACACTTCCTGCTGCCAGTTGGTGGCGCTATAACTTTGACTCACAATAGTCACATCCATGTGATCGGCCTCTTACAGCGATCACACTGCTGAAGTTTCATCAAGATCAGTTAATGTATGCAGAAGTTATAACGCACTTCTTGTTTGTTGTTTCTCGCCATAAATTCGTTTCCTCGCCACGGCCAAACCGTTCGAGATATCAAAAATCCCCTCGCAAACTTTCATCCTCAATGTCTTGACTTCATGCTGACCGAGTTTCGTGCCGTTTGTTTGAATTCTCTAGGAGGAGTATTTCACATTCCATTGCGTGTGTTTTACCAACAACCCTAAATAGCCGACTTCCTGTTGGGCTGGGGTAAAAAGTAAGAGTGTGAAGTATATATGAAACGAGGAGATCTACATGTGTACCGAGTTTCATATTATTACATGCAAGCGTGTTTGATTTATGGACCATGTTTTCGGACCCCGTTCCAGGGGGCGCTGTCGAGCCCCCCTGCCACGCCCGGGTACCATCTTCAGCCCGGCCCTGATGGCCGCGGGTTCTGACATGTGTGCAAAGTTTCAGGAGTTTTTGAGCATGTTAAGGCCTCCAAAAGTGTCCAAAAGGTAGCAGAAAAATAATAATAAATATAGCTGCGAGCAGCGATTACGGGCCCAAGCCGGTGGCACCACAACCCCGGTGCCTTTAGTTACCTAAAGGCACCGGGGTGGCGGTACCACCGGCTTTGGCCCTTCATCGCTGCTCGCAGCTATATTTATTTATATATATATATATATATATATATATATATATATAAAGCCGGTGGCACCGCCACCCTGGTGCCTTTAGGGTTATTGTGCACGACATGCAAAAACGTAACCCTGCTTTGACTGTCGAAAAGAAGTGTGCTGTAGAGCTTGTATCAGTGTGGGCTCTGCAAAAGTGTGCATTGAGGGCACATGTCAACCACAAAGTATGCGAGAGCAACCTTCTGAAAGGTCAGGTCTACATCCAGGTCTACATCTGCCGTGTGTTTACATCATAGTAGTGAAGTTTGAAGCAATCAGGTGATTTCAAAGCTTTTTGAAAGTGACAGACTTCCTGCTGCCAGTTGGTGGCGCTATAACCGGGGTGGCGGTGCCGCCGGCTTTGGCCCTTTCATCGCTGCTCGCAGCTATATTTATATATATACACACACACACACACACACACATACATATATATATATTGTTTTTTTAAGAGACAAGACAGAATATTACTTGCCTGATCTGATTAGAAAAATAGTGTTTGTGTGTGTGTGTGTGTGTGTGTGTGTGTGTGTGTGTGTGTGTGTGTGTGTGTGTGTGTGTGTGTGTGTGTGTGTGTGTGTGTGTGTGTGTGTGTGTGTGTGTGTGTGTGTGTGTGTGTGTGGCGTAATTGAACAATGTAGACATAAAGACATACTCCGTCCTTTTGTTCATACAGGACATTATTCAAACTGCAAAGTGTTTACTTATATTTGTGTACACTCGCAATAAAACACAACATTGTGCTTTTGTCAAACTATAAACTCTTGTCAAACTGTAAACTACAACTGTCACCCAACCAAAATCTCTTACACACACACACACACACACACAGTTTAAAAGCAAAAAATATCAAACAATCCTATTTAAAAACAGTCTGTGGGAGCCATCTTTTGGACATTCATCATATCGCATTGGTTTTCATTTCTTGTCATCAAAAAGAGCCCTAATCTGTTTATTTTTTCAGTTACACATTCTACATTGATTAAAAAAGAAAAATCAAATGTGTTTTTATTTTATACAGAAATAAATAATCTATCATCCAGATGAGAATAAAGTTAGTGTTAGTTCAAATTTTAAGGAAAACAAATATATGATCTGAAATATAGCACATTCATTTAAAATTCATTCAGGTTCAATTACCAAACATACAATCTTAATGTAATTTAAAGCAAACAATACATTTAAAATATATGGGTTGTATGACTATTTTTTAATATAAAAAGATATATATCCAAAAAGACAAGGCCTACAGTTTAACAAGGGTTAAACTCTTATCACTGTAACAGACACAATCACACACACAATCACACACACACACACAAGTCAAATCACTTACATTTTAGATGCAATATTGACTTTTTTTCTGTTTCAGCAGCGAAAATAGTTAAACAAAGATCACAGCAGAACCATCGCGCATCTCACAGCAACGCGTTCTCATTACTGAATGATTCAGCATTTTGAACGAATCGGTTGACTCAAAGATTCAATGACCAATCAATCCATAAACATCTATCTCATTCATGAATGACTCAGTCGTTCAAACGAATGAATCAATGACTCGCTCATTAAGACGGTCGCCTGGCGACACCTAATGACGGTTTAGTGTTATGTTTAAAAGTATCATTCTTTCCAACGATTGTTAATTAACTCATATTTGAAACATAAGCTATATTTATATATATACATACATATACACACACATACACAAAACTAAAATAAAAACACATTTGAAACGTGTTTTCTTACTAAATTGTGAGCTGAACGAAAGTTGCAGCAAATATCAGCAACAGGAGTCAAATTTCATTAATCACGAGAGTGAAGAGCTGACTGAAAAGATGATGACGGAATAGGCTATTTTATGTAAAAACGCCTATTTAAGCGAATCTGTCATTGTACTCTTTTATTGTTGTGTTTTCCGTGAAAAATAATAGACTATTGAACTCACAATTCAAGCAATCGGCCCCCGAAAGTGCACTAATTTTAGTGACACTAAAAAGTATGCGGCTGCACTGGCATTCATAACGGTGCGCGTCCATGGCGACGAGCGAGCAGAACAGAGCGAACGTTTAGTTAATTTCTACTTCCATAGGAATTCATTCGAGCGCCACCATTTCAATGTCCGTGCGGACGTCCATATTATACTTTCGCTTTCAAGTTAGTGTTTTTAAACCCCCCAGCGGGAGGTTTACACAATTGGTTTACACAATCACACGTTGATTAACCGGTGGGAAAATATTCCCATAGTAACATCCCTAATATATAAATATATATAAATTCAATAGGCCTACCTGATTTTGAACACAAGAGGGCAGTATAGCACTATATATGATTTGGATTATTATTATTTTTGACTAAACAACCATTCTGGCTGTTTTTAAACTTAAAAATAATTCTTAAATTGAAAAAAAGGAATAAAATGGGTTTATATATATATATATATATATATACACACAGAAATAAAATAAAAACACATTTGAAGCGTGTTTGCTTACTAAATTGTGAGCGGAACGAAAGTTGCAGCAAATATCAGCAACAGGAGTCAAATTTCATTAATCACGAGAGTGCAGAGCTGACTGAAAAGATGATGACGGAATAGGCTATTTTATGTAAAAGCCCCTATTTAAGCGAATCTATCATTGTACTCTTTTGTTGTTGTGTTTTCCGTGAAAAATAATAGACTATTGAACTCACAATTCAAGCAATCGGCCCCGTTATTGCACTAATTTTAAAGTGACACTAAAAAGTATGCGGCTGCACTGGCATTCATAATGGTGCGCGTCCATGGCGACGAGCGAGCAGAACAGAGCGAACGTTTTTTAGTTCATTCCTACTTCCATAGGAATTCCCTCAAGCGCTCTGCAAGCGCAACCCTTATCAATGTCCGTGTGGACGTCCGTATTTAAAAGCTCTCGGTCCTCAGTCACATGCTTGCCAAATATATGTATAAATATCATTTTGGACACAAGAGGGCAGTATGGCCCTATGTATAATTTTGTGTTTAAACTAACTATCACTCGAAGAGCCCTTCCCCCCCTCCCCACACAGACACACACACACACACACACACACAGTTCGCCCGCGCCTCTCTCTCACACGCACACACACACACACACACACACACACACACACACACACACACACACACACACACACACACTCCAGCATTGCAATCTTGAGATCGCAGCTTGTTCATTATGTTGCGTTCACACCAAACTTTTATACTCTTTTGTTGTTGTGGTTTCCATGAAGAATAATAGGCTATTGAACTCACAATTCAAGCAATCGGCCCCAGAAAAGGCGCTAATTTTAAAATGAAACTAACGGCTGCACGGGCATTCATAACGGTGCGCGTCCACGGCGATGAGCGAGCAGAACTTTAGTTAATTCCTACTTCCATAGGAATTCCCTCGAGCGCTCTGCACGTGGCCATTATCAATGTCCCGTATTTAAAAGCTCTCGGTCCTCAAGTCACATACCAAATATATGTATAATGTAATATAATTTTGGACACAAGAGGGCAGTATGGCCCTATGTATAATTTTGTGTTTAAACTAAAAGAGCCCCTCCCCCCCTCCCCACACAGACACAGACACAGACACAGACACACACGAATGGCAGGGTGCATTCTCTCTGTCAGAGGGAGAGGGAGAGAAAATTCTCAGAAACATCCACATTCAAACTAAAATATCTGACTTCCTCTTGGTCTGAGCTAATGACAGTTAATTAGAAAGTTGTCCGGCTTGATCTGAACAATAAGCGTACTGAGTTATATGATTGTAGGTAAAACTATCAAACTAACACCCCCACTTTTGTCAAAAGGTGGCGCTACTGAGTCCCTGCACCATGCCCGTTTCTGAAACTTTGCACATGTCTACTGGCTAATAAATCTGATCTGTCTGTCGAGTTTCATGCAATTTCAAGCAATTTCAGGCATGCTAAGAGTCTCAAAAGCATAAGAAAAGAATATTAAAGTTTGATGCGTTGCCATGGCAACATTATCTAAGATATCAAGAATCCATTCACAGGTCTACATCTGGCGTGTGTTTACATTATAGTAGTGAAGTTTGAAGCAAATCGGGTAAAAATAAGAGGGTGATTTCAAAGCATTTTGAAAGTGACACACTTCCTGCTGCCAGTTGGTGGCGCTATAACTTTGACTCACAATAGTCACATCCATGTGATCGGCCTCTTACAGCGAACATACTGTTGAAGTTTCATCAAGATCAGTTAATGTATGCAGAAGTTATAACACACTTCCTGTTTCCATTATTCGCCATAAATTCGTTTCCTCGCCACGGCCAAACCGTTCGAGATATGAAAAATCCCCTGGCAATTTTTCATCCTCAATGTCTTGACATCATGCTGACCGAGTTTCCTTGCGATTGGTTGAATTCTCTAGGAGGAGTATATCGAATTCCAGGGGCATACGCTTCCAAACAAACCATAATAGCCGACTTCCTGTTGGGCTGGGGTAAAAAGTAAAAGTACAAAGGATATATGAACCGATGAGATCTATATGTGTACCGAGTTTCATATTATTACATGGAAGCGTGTTTGATTTATGGACCAAGTTTTCGGACCCCGTTCCAGGGGGCGCTGTCGAGCCCCCCTGCCACGCCCGGGTACCAGCTTCAGCCCGGCCCTGATGGCCGCGGGTTCTGACCAGTGTGCAAAGTTTCAAGAGTTTTCGTGCACGTTAAGAGCCCCAAAAGTGCCCGAATAGTCGATAAAATAATAATAATAATAATAAATATAGCTGCGAGCAGCGATTACGGGCCCAAGCCGGTGGCACCGCAACCCCGGTGCCTTTAGTTACCTAAAGGCACCGGAGTGGCGGTGCCGCCGGCTTTGGCCCTTCATCGCTGCTCGCAGCTATATTCATATATATATATATATATATATATATATATATATATTCATATATATATATATATATATATATATATATATATATATATAAACAAGCCGGTGGCACCGCCACCCCGGTGCCTTTATATATATATATATATGTCTACATTGTTCAATCACGCCTCACACACACACACACACTTTTGCAGAGCCCACACCAATGCAAGCTCTATAGCACACATCTTCTCAAAGGTCAAAGCGGAGTTACGATATTGCCCGTCATGCACAGTAACCCTAAAGGCACCGGGGTGGGGGTGCCACCGGCTTGTTTATATATATATATCGTATTATTCTAACTTGTAAAAAACTATTAACTTTTGTTAATATTCAACCATTTCACAACTAACTTTTTTCCATAGATCAAACACAACATAATTATATGGTGGACTGAAACAAAAATTATTAATTAAATAAAATTATTGTTTTCCTCTGAAATAGCAAAAGCATCACACACTAGCTGTACCTGCTCTAAATAAAAAATAGTAATTCAATAAAAATACAAAATCGAACTAAATAAAAAATAAATTATTACAAAAACAAAATCAAACCAAAGAAAATATATCTTCGAAAAAAAAAGCGAGTGTCATGAGGAAAGGCGCCTCAGGAATCGTCAGGATTAACTCCATGTGTAAGGAATTTTGATTGATTTTATTTGTCACTTGAAAATTATTGTTAAATGTGTGCCTGCATAACTTTAATAAGATTTATTTTCTTTGATTTGATTTTGTTTTATATAATTTATTTATTTCGATTTTGTATTTTTATTTAAATACTATTATTTATTTAGAGCAGGTACAGCTAAGTGTGCGATGCTTTTGCTATTTCAGAGGGAAAAAAACACATTTTATTTCAAAAAGGCTTTTCAATTAAATAAAATGTTCAAGCTTTGTTTTCGTTTTATTATTTTGTTTGTTTTAAGCTTTGTTTAATTTATATTGTTAATCATCTGACACAAAACAAATGCATAAAGTATCATTTTAACTTTTAAAAAACTATTAACATTTGTTAATAGTACATTGCCTGTCTTTTGTTAATAGGACAAAACATAGTTATTATATTTTATAATATTTTATAAATATATAAAATAAACATTTGTAATGAAATCGTTCAAAAAAATGATATTAGCATTGTTTTAAACTTTGAAATAGAAGTAGCGCAATGCCTGGCCACTCCCGCGCCGCCTCCTTTTCACAATCCGAGGGAACCGTCTCCGGAATATTAACCTCACTCCTAGAAGTCCAATTCTCATTATTCATGCCTCTTACCTGGGATTGATTGCACACACACACACACACACACACACGCACGCACGCACGCACTCACACGCACACACACACACACACACACACACACGTGTCAAGTCACTTACATTTTAGATGCAATATTGACTGTTCTTCTGTTTCAGCAGCGAAAATAGTTAAACAAAGATCACAGCAGAACCATTGCATCTCACAGCAACGTGTTTTCTCATTACTGAATGATTCAGCATTTTGAACAAATTGGTTGACTCAAAGATTCAATGACCAATCCATAAATATCTGTCTCATTCATGAATGACTCAGTCGTTCAAACGAATCGTTTGAACGAATGAATCAATGACCCGCTCATTAAGACGGTCGCCTGGCGACACCTAGTGACGGTTTAGTGTTATTTGATTATACACTCAAAATATTCCACAACAAATCCTTTAAATTTAATGATATTCAGAACAGAACACGAATAAAAAAATAACTATAATAAAGCCAAAACGAAATAATTTAAAACAAAAGTAAAAGTAAGTGGTGTTAGGCTCACGTAAATCTCTCTTTAGAATCTAAATGTTGCAACATTTGCGATGTATTTGGATGCTAAACTATTCTTTATTACAGGCTTTGTACTTCACTCACGTTCCAATATCGACGGAAAAAATCATCCTCTTCACTTGTGCAAAAATGTGCTTGGAAAAATCACAGTGGAGCGGTGCTTACTGTGAATGATACAAATTGTACTACTGACTATTTCAACATAGCAGTGTAATTTGTATATGTTAGGTTGAATGTTTTATTATTGTGTGTGTGTGTGTGTGTGTGTTTGTGTGTGTGTGTGTGTGTGTGTGTGTGTCAGTGTGTGTGTGGGGGTCTGGGTGGCTCAGCGCGATTGAACAGTGAAACATACTCCGTCATTTTCTTCATACAGGACATCATTCAAACGTCAAAGTGTTTACTTATATTTGTGTACACTCGCAATAAAACACAACATTGTGTTTTTGTTAAATAAATTAAAGTAATACGTCCCCCGAAATGGCGCTAATTTTAAAATGAAACTAAAATGCTCACGGCTGCACGGGCATTCATAACTCTGCGCGCCCACGGTGAGGGACGAGCAGAACAGAGCGAACGTTGTTTAGTTCATTCCTACTTCCATAGGAATTAATTGAAAAAGCTCACTCTACTCTGCACCATTATTAATGAATTGTGCAGACGTCCTTATTTTACTTTCGCTTTTTACCTGATTTTGAACACAAGAGGGCAGTATAACACTATGTATGATTTGGAAAAAAAATTTTTTTGACTAAACAACCATTCTGGCTGTTTTTAAACTTAAACATTATTCTCTAATTGCTCTCACCATGCCCGTTTCTGAAACTCTGCACATGTCTACTGTCTAATAAATGTGATGTGTCTGTCGGGTTTCATGCAATTTCAAGTATGTTAAGAGTCTCAAAAGCATCAACAAAGAATAATAAAGTTTGATGCGTTGCCACGGCAACAGTATCTAAGATATCAATAATCCTTTCTCAGGTCTACATCTGCCGTGTGTCTACATTATACACATAAAGTTTGAAGCAAATTGGGTAAAAATAAGAGGGTGATTTCAAAGCCTTTAGGAAGTGACACACTTCCTGCTGCCAGTTGGTGGCGCTATAACTTTGACTCACAATAGTCACATCCATGTGATCGGACTCTTACAGCGAACACACTGCTGAAGTTTCATCAAGATCAGTTAATGTATGCAGAAGTTATAACACACTTCCTGTTTCCTTTATTCGCCATAAATTCGTTTCCTCGCCACGGCCAAACCGTTCGAGATATCAAAAATCCCCTGGCAACTTTTCATCCTCAATGTCTTGACTTCATGCTGACCGAGTTTCGTGGCGATTGGTTGAATTCTCTAGGAGGAGTATATCGAATTCCAGGGGCATACGCTTCCAAACAAACCATAATAGCCGACTTCCTGTTGGGCTGGGGTAAAAAGTAAAAGTACAAAGGATATATGAATCGATGAGATCTATATGTGTACCGAGTTTCATATTATTACATTCAAGCGTGTTTGATTTATGGACCAAGTTTTCGGACCCTGTTCCAGGGGGCGCTGTCGAGCCCCCCTGCCACGCCCGGGTACCAGCTTCAGCCCGGCCCTGATGGCCGCGGGTTCTGACCCGTGTGCAAAGTTTCAAGAGTTTTTGAGCATGTTAAGGGCCCCAAAAGTGCGCTGAGAGTCTCAAAAGTATCCAAAAAGAATATTAAAGTTTGATGCGTTGTCACGGCAACAGCATCTAAGATATCAACAATCCTTTCACAGGTCTACATCTGGCATGTGTCTACATTATACACATCAAGTTTGAAGCAAATCGGGTAAAGCCTGTTTGATTTATGGACCAAGTTTTCGGACCCCGTTCCAGGGGGCGCTGTCGAGCCCCCCTGCCACGCCCGGGTACCAGCTTCAGCCCGGCCCTGATGGCCGCGGTTTCTGACCCGTGTGCAAAGTTTCAAGAGTTTTTGAGCATGTTAAGGGCCCCAAAAGTGCGCTAAGAATCTCAAAAGTATCCAAAAAGAATATTAAAGTTTGATGCGTTGTCACGGCAACAGCATCTAAGATATCAACAATCCTTTCACAGGTCTACATCTGGCTTGTGTCTACATTATACACATCAAGTTTGAAGCAAATAGGGTAAAGCGTGTTGGATATATGGACCAAATTGTCTGACCCGTTCAAGGGGGCGCTGTCGAGCCCCCCTGCCACGCCCGGGTACCAGCTTCAGCCTGGCCCTGATGGCCGCGGGTTTTGTCCCGTGTGCAAAGTTTCAAGAGTTTTCGAGCACGTTAAGAACCCCAAAAGTGCCCGAAAGCATAAAAAAGCATGAAAAAGCTTAAAAAAAGGAATATTAATGTTTGATGCATTGCCATGGCAACAGTATCTAAGATATCAATAATCCTTTCACAGGTCTACATCTGGCGTGTGTCTACATTATGCACATGAAGTTTGAAGCAAATCGGGTAAAAATAAGAGGGTGATTTAAAAGCATTTTGAAAGTGACACACTTCCTGCTGCCAGTTGGTGGCGCTATAACTTTGACTCACAATAGTCACATCCATGTGATCGGGCTCTTACAACGAACACACTGCTGAAGTTTCATCAAGATTAGTTAATGTATGCAGTAGTTATAACACACTTCCTGTTTCACGTTTCTCGCCATAATTTCGTTTACTCGCCACGGCCAAACCGTTCGAGATATCAAAAATCCCCTGGCAATTTTTCATCCTCAGTGTCTTGACTTCATGCTGACCGAGTTTCGTGCCGTGTGTTTGAATTCTCTAGGAGGAGTATTTCACATTCCATTGCATGTGTTTTCCAAACAACCCTTAATAGCCGACTTCCTGTTGGGCTGGGGTAAAAAGTAAGAGCATGAAGTATATATGAACCGATGAGATCTATATGTGTACTGAGTTTCATATTATTACATGCAAGCGTGTTTGATTTATGGACCAAGTGTTCAAACCCCGTTCCAGGGGGCGCTGTCGAGCCCCCCTGCCACGCCCGGGTACCAGCTTCAGCCCGGCCCTGATGGCCGCGGGTTCTGAGATGTGTGCAAAGTTTCAAGAGTTTTCGAGCACGTTAAGGCCCCCAAAAGTGCCCAAAAGGTAGTAAAATAATAATAATAATAATAAATATAGCTGCGAGCAGCGATTACGGGCCCAAGCCGGTGGCACCGCAACCCCGGTGCCTTTAGTTACCTAAAGGCACCGGAGTGGCGGTGCCGCCGGCTTTGGCCCTTCATCGCTGCTCGCAGCTATATTCATATATATATATATATATATATAAACAAGCCGGTGGCACCGCCACCCCGGTGCCTTTATATATATATATATATGTCTACATTGTTCAATCACGCCTCACACACACACACACACTTTTGCAGAGCCCACACCAATGCAAGCTCTATAGCACACATCTTCTCAAAGGTCAAAGCGGAGTTGCGATATTGCCCGTCATGCACAGTAACCCTAAAGGCACCGGGGTGGCGGTGCCACCGGCTTGTTTATATATATATATCGTATTATTCTAACTTGTAAAAAACTATTAACTTTTGTTAATATTCAACCATTTCACAACTAACTTTTTTCCATAGATCAAACACAACATAATTATATGGTGGACTGAAACAAAAATTATTAATTAAATAAAATTATTGTTTTCCTCTGAAATAGCAAAAGCATCACACACTAGCTGTACCTGCTCTAAATAAAAAATAGTAATTCAATAAAAATACAAAATCGAACTAAATAAAATAAATTATTACAAAAACAAAATCAAACCAAAGAAAATATATCTTCGAAAAAAAAAGCGAGTGTCATGAGGAAAGGCGCCTCAGGAATCGTCAGGATTAACTCCATGTGTAAGGAATTTTGATTGATTTTATTTGTCACTTGAAAATTATCGTTAAATGTGTGCCTGCATAACTTTAATAAGATTTATTTTCTTTGATTTGATTTTGTTTTATATAATTTATTTATTTCGATTTTGTATTTTTATTTAAATACTATTATTTATTTAGAGCAGGTACAGCTAAGTGTGCGATGCTTTTGCTATATCAGAGGGAAAAAAACACATTTTATTTCAAAAAGGCTTTTCAATTAAATAAAATGTTCAAGCTTTGTTTTCGTTTTATTATTTTGTTTGTTTTAAGCTTTGTTTAATTTATATTGTTAATCATCTGACACAAAACAAATGCATAAAGTATCATTTTAACTTTTAAAAAACTATTAACATTTGTTAATAGTACATTGCCTGTCTTTTGTTAATAGGACAAAACATAGTTATTATATTTTATAATATTTTATAAATATATAAAATAAACATTTGTAATGAAATCGTTCAAAAAAATGATATTAGCATTGTTTTAAACTTTGAAATAGAAGTAGCGCAATGCCTGGCCACTCCCGCGCCGCCTCCTTTTCACAATCCGAGGGAACCGTCTCCGGAATATTAACCTCACTCCTAGAAGTCCAATTCTCATTATTCATGCCTCTTACCTGGGATTGATTGCACACACACACACACACACACACACACACACGCACGCACGCACGCACTCACACGCACACACACACACACACACACACACACACACACACACACACACACACACACACACACACACACACGTGTCAAGTCACTTACATTTAAGATGCAATATTGACTGTTCTTCTGTTTCAGCAGCGAAAATAGTTAAACAAAGATCACAGCAGAACCATTGCATCTCACAGCAACGTGTTTTCTCATTACTGAATGATTCAGCATTTTGAACAAATTGGTTGACTCAAAGATTCAATGACCAATCCATAAACATCTGTCTCATTCATGAATGACTCAGTCGTTCAAACGAATCGTTTGAACGAATGAATCAATGACCCGCTCATTAAGACGGTCGCCTGGCGACACCTAGTGACGGTTTAGTGTTATTTGATTATACACTCAAAATATTCCACAACAAATCCTTTAAATTTAATGATATTCAGAACAGAACACGAATAAAAAAATAACTATAATAAAGCCAAAACGAAATAATTTAAAACAAAAGTAAAAGTAAGTGGTGTTAGGCTCACGTAAATCTCTCTTTAGAATCTAAATGTTGCAACATTTGCGATGTATTTGGATGCTAAACTATTCTTTATTACAGGCTTTGTACTTCACTCACGTTCCAATATCGACGGAAAAAATCATCCTCTTCACTTGTGCAAAAATGTGCTTGGAAAAATCACAGTGGAGCGGTGCTTACTGTGAATGATACAAATTGTACTACTGACTATTTCAACATAGCAGTGTAATTTGTATATGTTAGGTTGAATGTTTTATTATTGTGTGTGTGTGTGTGTGTGTGTGTGTGTGTGTTTGTGTGTGTGTGTGTGTGTGTGTGTGTCAGTGTGTGTGTGGGGGTCTGGGTGGCTCAGCACGATTGAACAGTGAAACATACTCCGTCATTTTCTTCATACAGGACATCATTCAAACGTCAAAGTGTTTACTTATATTTGTGTACACTCGCAATAAAACACAACATTGTGTTTTTGTTAAATAAATTAAAGTAATACGTCCCCCGAAATGGCGCTAATTTTAAAATGAAACTAAAATGCTCACGGCTGCACGGGCATTCATAACTCTGCGCGCCCACGGTGAGGGACGAGCAGAACAGAGCGAACGTTGTTTAGTTCATTCCTACTTCCATAGGAATTAATTGAAAAAGCTCACTCTACTCTGCACCATTATTAATGAATTGTGCAGACGTCCTTATTTTACTTTCGCTTTTTACCTGATTTTGAACACAAGAGGGCAGTATAACACTATGTATGATTTGGAAAAAAAAATTTTTTGACTAAACAACCATTCTGGCTGTTTTTAAACTTAAACATTATTCTCTAATTGCTCTCACCATGCCCGTTTCTGAAACTCTGCACATGTCTACTGTCTAATAAATGTGATGTGTCTGTCGGGTTTCATGCAATTTCAAGTATGTTAAGAGTCTCAAAAGCATCAACAAAGAATAATAAAGTTTGATGCGTTGCCACGGCAACAGTATCTAAGATATCAATAATCCTTTCTCAGGTCTACATCTGCCGTGTGTCTACATTATACACATAAAGTTTGAAGCAAATTGGGTAAAAATAAGAGGGTGATTTCAAAGCCTTTAGGAAGTGACACACTTCCTGCTGCCAGTTGGTGGCGCTATAACTTTGACTCACAATAGTCACATCCATGTGATCGGACTCTTACAGCGAACACACTGCTGAAGTTTCATCAAGATCAGTTAATGTATGCAGAAGTTATAACACACTTCCTGTTTCCTTTATTCGCCATAAATTCGTTTCCTCGCCACGGCCAAACCGTTCGAGATATCAAAAATCCCCTGGCAACTTTTCATCCTCAATGTCTTGACTTCATGCTGACCGAGTTTCGTGGCGATTGGTTGAATTCTCTAGGAGGAGTATATCGAATTCCAGGGGCATACGCTTCCAAACAAACCATAATAGCCGACTTCCTGTTGGGCTGGGGTAAAAAGTAAAAGTACAAAGGATATATGAATCGATGAGATCTATCTGTGTACCGAGTTTCATATTATTACATTCAAGCGTGTTTGATTTATGGACCAAGTTTTCGGACCCCGTTCCAGGGGGCGCTGTCAAACCCCCCTGCCACGCCCGGGTACCAGCTTCAGCCCGGCCCTGATGGCCGCGGGTTCTGACCCGTGTGCAAAGTTTCAAGAGTTTTTGAGCATGTTAAGGGCCCCAAAAGTGCGCTGAGAGTCTCAAAAGTATCCAAAAAGAATATTAAAGTTTGATGCGTTGTCACGGCAACAGCATCTAAGATATCAACAATCCTTTCACAGGTCTACATCTGGCGTGTGTCTACATTATACACATCAAGTTTGAAGCAAATCGGGTAAAGCCTGTTTGATTTATGGACCAGGTTTTCGGACCCCGTTCCAGGGGGCGCTGTCGAGCCCCCCTGCCACGCCCGGGTACCAGCTTCAGCCCGGCCCTGATGGCCGCGGTTTCTGACCCGTGTGCAAAGTTTCAAGAGTTTTTGAGCATGTTAAGGGCCCCAAAAGTGCGCTAAGAATCTCAAAAGTATCCAAAAAGAATATTAAAGTTTGATGCGTTGTCACGGCAACAGCATCTAAGATATCAACAATCCTTTCACAGGTCTACATCTGGCTTGTGTCTGCATTATACACATCAAGTTTGAAGCAAATAGGGTAAAGCGTGTTGGATATATGGACCAAATTGTCTGACCCGTTCAAGGGGGCGCTGTCGAGCCCCCCTGCCACGCCCGGGTACCAGCTTCAGCCTGGCCCTGATGGCCGCGGGTTTTGTCCCGTGTGCAAAGTTTCAAGAGTTTTCGAGCACGTTAAGAACCCCAAAAGTGCCCGAAAGCATAAAAAAGCATGAAAAAGCTTAAAAAAAGGAATATTAATGTTTGATGCATTGCCATGGCAACAGTATCTAAGATATCAATAATCCTTTCACAGGTCTACATCTGGCGTGTGTCTACATTATGCACATGAAGTTTGAAGCAAATCGGGTAAAAATAAGAGGGTGATTTAAAAGCATTTTGAAAGTGACACACTTCCTGCTGCCAGTTGGTGGCGCTATAACTTTGACTCACAATAGTCACATCCATGTGATCGGGCTCTTACAACGAACACACTGCTGAAGTTTCATCAAGATTAGTTAATGTATGCAGTAGTTATAACACACTTCCTGTTTCACGTTTCTCGCCATAATTTCGTTTACTCGCCACGGCCAAACCGTTCGAGATATCAAAAATCCCCTGGCAATTTTTCATCCTCAGTGTCTTGACTTCATGCTGACCGAGTTTCGTGCCGTGTGTTTGAATTCTCTAGGAGGAGTATTTCACATTCCATTGCATGTGTTTTCCAAACAACCCTTAATAGCCGACTTCCTGTTGGGCTGGGGTAAAAAGTAAGAGCATGAAGTATATATGAACCGATGAGATCTATATGTGTACTGAGTTTCATATTATTACATGCAAGCGTGTTTGATTTATGGACCAAGTGTTCAAACCCCGTTCCAGGGGGCGCTGTCGAGCCCCCCTGCCACGCCCGGGTACCAGCTTCAGCCCGGCCCTGATGGCCGCGGGTTCTGAGATGTGTGCAAAGTTTCAAGAGTTTTCGAGCACGTTAAGGCCCCCAAAAGTGCCCAAAAGGTAGTAAAATAATAATAATAAATATAGCTGCGAGCAGCGATTACGGGCCCAAGCCGGTGGCACCGCAACCCCGGTGCCTTTAGTTACCTAAAGGCACCGGAGTGGCGGTGCCGCCGGCTTTGGCCCTTCATCGCTGCTCGCAGCTATATTCATATATATATATATATATATATATATATATATATATATATATATATATATATATATATATAAACAAGCCGGTGGCACCGCCACCCCGGTGCCTTTATATATATATATATATGTCTACATTGTTCAATCACGCCTCACACACACACACACACTTTTGCAGAGCCCACACCAATGCAAGCTCTATAGCACACATCTTCTCAAAGGTCAAAGCGGAGTTACGATATTGCCCGTCATGCACAGTAACCCTAAAGGCACCGGGGTGGCGGTGCCACCGGCTTGTTTATATATATATATCGTATTATTCTAACTTGTAAAAAACTATTAACTTTTGTTAATATTCAACCATTTCACAACTAACTTTTTTCCATAGATCAAACACAACATAATTATATGGTGGACTGAAACAAAAATTATTAATTAAATAAAATTATTGTTTTCCTCTGAAATAGCAAAAGCATCACACACTAGCTGTACCTGCTCTAAATAAAAAATAGTAATTCAATAAAAATACAAAATCGAACTAAATAAAATAAATTATTACAAAAACAAAATCAAACCAAAGAAAATATATCTTCGAAAAAAAAAGCGAGTGTCATGAGGAAAGGCGCCTCAGGAATCGTCAGGATTAACTCCATGTGTAAGGAATTTTGATTGATTTTATTTGTCACTTGAAAATTATTGTTAAATGTGTGCCTGCATAACTTTAATAAGATTTATTTTCTTTGATTTGATTTGTTTTATATAATTTATTTATTTCGATTTTGTATTTTTATTTAAATACTATTATTTATTTAGAGCAGGTACAGCTAAGTGTGCGATGCTTTTGCTATTTCAGAGGGAAAAAAACACATTTTATTTCAAAAAGGCTTTTCAATTAAATAAAATGTTCAAGCTTTGTTTTCGTTTTATTATTTTGTTTGTTTTAAGCTTTGTTTAATTTATATTGTTAATCATCTGACACAAAACAAATGCATAAAGTATCATTTTAACTTTTAAAAAACTATTAACATTTGTTAATAGTACATTGCCTGTCTTTTGTTAATAGGACAAAACATAGTTATTATATTTTATAATATTTTATAAATATATAAAATAAACATTTGTAATGAAATCGTTCAAAAAAATGATATTAGCATTGTTTTAAACTTTGAAATAGAAGTAGCGCAATGCCTGGCCACTCCCGTGCCGCCTCCTTTTCACAATCCGAGGGAACCGTCTCCGGAATATTAACCTCACTCCTAGAAGTCCAATTCTCATTATTCATGCCTCTTACCTGGGATTGATTGCACACACACACACACACACACACACACACACGCACGCACGCACGCACGCACTCACACGCACACACACACACACACACACACACACGTGTCAAGTCACTTACATTTTAGATGCAATATTGACTGTTCTTCTGTTTCAGCAGCGAAAATAGTTAAACAAAGATCACAGCAGAACCATTGCATCTCACAGCAACGTGTTTTCTCATTACTGAATGATTCAGCATTTTGAACAAATTGGTTGACTCAAAGATTCAATGACCAATCCATAAACATCTGTCTCATTCATGAATGACTCAGTCGTTCAAACGAATCGTTTGAACGAATGAATCAATGACCCGCTCATTAAGACGGTCGCCTGGCGACACCTAGTGACGGTTTAGTGTTATTTGATTATACACTCAAAATATTCCACAACAAATCCTTTAAATTTAATGATATTCAGAACAGAACACGAATAAAAAAATAACTATAATAAAGCCAAAACGAAATAATTTAAAACAAAAGTAAAAGTAAGTGGTGTTAGGCTCACGTAAATCTCTCTTTAGAATCTAAATGTTGCAACATTTGCGATGTATTTGGATGCTAAACTATTCTTTATTACAGGCTTTGTACTTCACTCACGTTCCAATATCGACGGAAAAAATCATCCTCTTCACTTGTGCAAAAATGTGCTTGGAAAAATCACAGTGGAGCGGTGCTTACTGTGAATGATACAAATTGTACTACTGACTATTTCAACATAGCAGTGTAATTTGTATATGTTAGGTTGAATGTTTTATTATTGTGTGTGTGTGTGTGTTTGTGTGTGTGTGTGTGTGTGTGTGTGTGTGTGTGTGTGTGTGTGTGTGTGTGTGTGTCAGTGTGTGTGTGGGGGTCTGGGTGGCTCAGCGCGATTGAACAGTGAAACATACTCCGTCATTTTCTTCATACAGGACATCATTCAAACGTCAAAGTGTTTACTTATATTTGTGTACACTCGCAATAAAACACAACATTGTGTTTTTGTTAAATAAATTAAAGTAATACGTCCCCCGAAATGGCGCTAATTTTAAAATGAAACTAAAATGCTCACGGCTGCACGGGCATTCATAACTCTGCGCGCCCACGGTGAGGGACGAGCAGAACAGAGCGAACGTTGTTTAGTTCATTCCTACTTCCATAGGAATTAATTGAAAAAGCTCACTCTACTCTGCACCATTATTAATGAATTGTGCAGACGTCCTTATTTTACTTTCGCTTTTTACCTGATTTTGAACACAAGAGGGCAGTATAACACTATGTATGATTTGGAAAAAAAAATTTTTTGACTAAACAACCATTCTGGCTGTTTTTAAACTTAAACATTATTCTCTAATTGCTCTCACCATGCCCGTTTCTGAAACTCTGCACATGTCTACTGTCTAATAAATGTGATGTGTCTGTCGGGTTTCATGCAATTTCAAGTATGTTAAGAGTCTCAAAAGCATCAACAAAGAATAATAAAGTTTGATGCGTTGCCACGGCAACAGTATCTAAGATATCAATAATCCTTTCTCAGGTCTACATCTGCCGTGTGTCTACATTATACACATAAAGTTTGAAGCAAATTGGGTAAAAATAAGAGGGTGATTTCAAAGCCTTTAGGAAGTGACACACTTCCTGCTGCCAGTTGGTGGCGCTATAACTTTGACTCACAATAGTCACATCCATGTGATCGGACTCTTACAGCGAACACACTGCTGAAGTTTCATCAAGATCAGTTAATGTATGCAGAAGTTATAACACACTTCCTGTTTCCTTTATTCGCCATAAATTCGTTTCCTCGCCACAGCCAAACCGTTCGAGATATCAAAAATCCCCTGGCAACTTTTCATCCTCAATGTCTTGACTTCATGCTGACCGAGTTTCGTGGCGATTGGTTGAATTCTCTAGGAGGAGTATATCGAATTCCAGGGGCATACGCTTCCAAACAAACCATAATAGCCGACTTCCTGTTGGGCTGGGGTAAAAAGTAAAAGTACAAAGGATATATGAATCGATGAGATCTATATGTGTACCGAGTTTCATATTATTACATTCAAGCGTGTTTGATTTATGGACCAAGTTTTCGGACCCTGTTCCAGGGGGCGCTGTCGAGCCCCCCTGCCACGCCCGGGTACCAGCTTCAGCCCGGCCCTGATGGCCGCGGGTTCTGACCCGTGTGCAAAGTTTCAAGAGTTTTTGAGCATGTTAAGGGCCCCAAAAGTGCGCTGAGAGTCTCAAAAGTATCCAAAAAGAATATTAAAGTTTGATGCGTTGTCACGGCAACAGCATCTAAGATATCAACAATCCTTTCACAGGTCTACATCTGGCGTGTGTCTACATTATACACATCAAGTTTGAAGCAAATCGGGTAAAGCCTGTTTGATTTATGGACCAAGTTTTCGGACCCCGTTCCAGGGGGCGCTGTCGAGCCCCCCTGCCACGCCCGGGTACCAGCTTCAGCCCGGCCCTGATGGCCGCGGTTTCTGACCCGTGTGCAAAGTTTCAAGAGTTTTTGAGCATGTTAAGGGCCCCAAAAGTGCGCTAAGAATCTCAAAAGTATCCAAAAAGAATATTAAAGTTTGATGCGTTGTCACGGCAACAGCATCTAAGATATCAACAATCCTTTCACAGGTCTACATCTGGCTTGTGTCTACATTATACACATCAAGTTTGAAGCAAATAGGGTAAAGCGTGTTGGATATATGGACCAAATTGTCTGACCCGTTCAAGGGGGCGCTGTCGAGCCCCCCTGCCACGCCCGGGTACCAGCTTCAGCCTGGCCCTGATGGCCGCGGGTTTTGTCCCGTGTGCAAAGTTTCAAGAGTTTTCGAGCACGTTAAGAACCCCAAAAGTGCCCGAAAGCATAAAAAAGCATGAAAAAGCTTAAAAAAAGGAATATTAATGTTTGATGCATTGCCATGGCAACAGTATCTAAGATATCAATAATCCTTTCACAGGTCTACATCTGGCGTGTGTCTACATTATGCACATGAAGTTTGAAGCAAATCGGGTAAAAATAAGAGGGTGATTTAAAAGCATTTTGAAAGTGACACACTTCCTGCTGCCAGTTGGTGGCGCTATAACTTTGACTCACAATAGTCACATCCATGTGATCGGGCTCTTACAACGAACACACTGCTGAAGTTTCATCAAGATTAGTTAATGTATGCAGTAGTTATAACACACTTCCTGTTTCACGTTTCTCGCCATAATTTCGTTTACTCGCCACGGCCAAACCGTTCGAGATATCAAAAATCCCCTGGCAATTTTTCATCCGCAGTGTCTTGACTTCATGCTGACCGAGTTTCGTGCCGTGTGTTTGAATTCTCTAGGAGGAGTATTTCACATTCCATTGCATGTGTTTTCCAAACAACCCTTAATAGCCGACTTCCTGTTGGGCTGGGGTAAAAAGTAAGAGCATGAAGTATATATGAACCGATGAGATCTATATGTGTACTGAGTTTCATATTATTACATGCAAGCGTGTTTGATTTATGGACCAAGTGTTCAAACCCCGTTCCAGGGGGCGCTGTCGAGCCCCCCTGCCACGCCCGGGTACCAGCTTCAGCCCGGCCCTGATGGCCGCGGGTTCTGAGATGTGTGCAAAGTTTCAAGAGTTTTCGAGCACGTTAAGGCCCCCAAAAGTGCCCAAAAGGTAGTAAAATAATAATAATAATAATAATAAATAATAATCCTTAGGAAAACAATAGGGCCTTCGCCTTTTCAAGGCTTGGGCCCTAATAATAATAATAAATAATAATCCTTAGGAAAACAATAGGGCCTTCGCCTTTTCAAGGCTTGGGCCCTAAATATAGCTGCGAGCAGCGATTACGGGCCCAAGCCGGTGGCACCGCAACCCCGGTGCCTTTAGTTACCTAAAGGCACCGGGGTGGCGGTACCACCGGCTTTGGCCCTTCATCGCTGCTCGCAGCTATATTTATTTATATATATATATATATATATATATATATATATATATATATATATATAAAGCCGGTGGCACCGCCACCCTGGTGCCTTTAGGGTTATTGTGCACGACGTGCAAAAACGTAACCCTGCTTTGACTGTCGAAAAGAAGTGTGCTGTAGAGCTTGTATCAGTGTGGGCTCTGCAAAAGTGTGCATTGAGGGCACATGTCAACCACAAAGTATGCGAGAGCAACCTTCTGAAAGGTCAGGTCTACATCCAGGTCTACATCTGCCGTGTGTTTACATCATAGTAGTGAAGTTTGAAGCAATCAGGTGATTTCAAAGCTTTTTGAAAGTGACAGACTTCCTGCTGCCAGTTGGTGGCGCTATAACCGGGGTGGCGGTGCCGCCGGCTTTGGCCCTTTCACGCTGCTCGCAGCTATATTTATATATATATATACACACACACACACACATATATATATATATATATATATATATATACATAAATATATATATATATTGTTTTTTTAAGAGACAAGACAGAATATTACTTGCCTGATCTGATTAGAAAAATAGTGTTTGTGTGTGTGTGTGTGTGTCTGTGGCGTAATTGAACAATGTAGACATAAAGACATACTCCGTCCTTTTGTTCATACAGGACATTATTCAAACTGCAAAGTGTTTACTTATATTTGTGTACACTCGCAATAAAACACAACATTGTGCTTTTGTCAAACTATAAACTCTTGTCAAACTGTAAACTACAACTGTCACCCAACCAAAATCTCTTACACACACACACACACACACAGTTTAAAAGCAAAAAATATCAAACAATCCTATTTAAAAACAGTCTGTGGGAGCCATCTTTTGGACATTCATCATATCGCATTGGTTTTCATTTCTTGTCATCAAACAGAGCCCTAATCTGTTTATTTTTTCAGTTACACATTCTACATTGATTAAAAAAGAAAAATCAAAGGTGTTTTTATTTTATACAGAAATAAATAATCTATCATTCAGATGAGAATAAAGTTAGTGTTAGTTCAAATTTTAAGGAAAACAAATATATGATCTGAAATATAGCACATTCATGTAAAATTCATTTAGGTTCGATTACCAAACATACAATCTTAATGTAATTTTTAAGCAAACAATACATTTAAAATATATGGGTTGTATGACTATTTTTTAATATAAAAAGATATATATCCAAAAAGACAAGGTCTAAAGTTTAACAAGGGTTAAACTCTTATCACTGTAACAGACACAATCACACACACAATCACACACACACACACACACAAGTCAAATCACTTACATTTTAGATGCAATATTGACTTTTTTTCTGTTTCAGCAGCGAAAATAGTTAAACAAAGATCACAGCAGAACCATCGCGCATCTCACAGCAACGCGTTCTCATTACTGAATGATTCAGCATTTTGAACGAATCGGTTGACTCAAAGATTCAATGACCAATCAATCCATAAACATCTATCTCATAAGTGTTTACTTATATTTGTGAACAATCGCAATAAAACACAACATTGTGCTTTTGTCAAACTGTAAACTACAACTGTCACCCAACCAAAATCTCTTTTTTATTTTATACAGAAATAAATAATCTATCATTCAGATGAGAATAAAGTTAGTGTTAGGTCAAATTTTAAGGAAAACTCTGAAATATAGCACATTCATTTAAAATTCATTCAGGTTCAATTACCAAACATACAAATCTTAATGTAATTTAAAGCAAACAATACATTTAAAATATATGGGTTGTATGCCTATTTTTTTTTATATAAAAAGATATATATCCAAAAAGTAACAGACACAATCATACACACACACACACACACACACACACACACACACACACACACACACACACACACACACACACACACACACACACACACACACAGACACACACACAAGTCAAATCACTTACATTTTATATGCAATATTGACTTTTTTCTGTTTCAGCAGTGAAACTAGTTAAACAAAGATCACAGCAGAACCATCGAGCATCTCACAGCAACGTGTTTTCTCATTACTGAATGATTCAGCATTTTGAACGAATCGGTTGACTCAAAGATTCAATGACCAATCCATAATCTGTCTCATTCATGAATGACTCAGCCGTTCGAACGAATCGTTCGCACAAATGAATCAATGACTCGCTCATTAAGACGGTCGCCTGGCGACACCTAATGACGGCTTAGTGATATGTTTAAAAGTATCATTCTTTCAAACGATTGTTAATTAACTCATATTTGAAACATAAGCTATATATATATATATATACACACATATATACACACAAAAATAAAATAAAAACACATTTGAAGCGTGTTTGCTTACTAAATTGTGAGCAGAACGAAAGTTGCAGCAAATATCAGCAACAGGAGTCAAATTTCATTAATCACGAGAGTGAAGAGCTGACTGAAAAGATGATGACGGAATAGGCTATTTTATGTAAAAGCGCCTATTTAAGCGAATCTATCATTGTACTCTTTTGTTGTTGTGTTTTCCGTGAAAAATAATAGACTATTGAACTCACAATTCAAGCAATTGGCCCCCGATATTGCACTAATTTTAAAGTGACACTAAAAAGTATGCGGCTGCAGTGGCATTCATTACGGTGCGCGTCCATGGCGACGAGCGAGCAAAACAGAGCGAACGTTTTTTCATTTCTACTTCCATAGAAATTCATTCGAGCGCACTGTGAGCGCCACCACTATAAATGTCCTTACTTTACTTTCACTTTTAACTTAGCGATATAAAAGCCCCCGGTGTTACACGTCAAATAACCGGTGAGAAAAAATTCTCGGAGTCACATAGCAGCTACCTATATTTAAATACAACAGGCCTACCTGATTTTGAACACAAGAGGGCAGTATAGCCCTATGTATTATTTGATATATTTATTTTTTAACTGAATAGTGCATCCTGGCTGTTTTTAAACTTGTACATTATTCTTAAATTGAAAACAAGAATAAAATGGGTTTAGTTCTGATATTTGTATAATTTTATCTAGAAATAAATGGTGTATAATTCAATTTTTAGAAGATATGAGGCTTTTAGTGTTTGTTTATTTATTTTTTTACATGACTTTAATCCCTCGCCATAGCAAAACAATTAGAGATATTCAATAGATATTCACAATTATGCTTCTTTAATGTATTTTCATCATGTTGAAAAAGTTTGGTGGGAATAAAATAAACCACTTAAGAGGAGTGGGTAAAAATGTAGAGCCTGGTTTTGCAAAACATCCACATTAAGACCAAAATAGCCCACTTCCTGTTGGGCTGGCTTAAAGTTGTTTGGCCCGATGAGATCTATATGTGTACAGAGTTTCATAATATTACATGCAAGTGTGTTTGATTTATGGACCAAATTTTCTGACCAAGTTAATTTAATTAATAAACTAATTATATAAAACTATTTTCAATGCACTACAATTCAACTGGTTATATGCCTTTACTTATTAATACAACTTATTTAAAAAATACAAGGCGTAAGACATTTTTTTTTCTTTTTTAATGCAGGCCAAACCACACAGCAGTCAAATGGTTAATCTAGCCCCCCTCCCCCTCCCCACACTCACAGACACACACACACACACATAGACGTAGGCTCAGAGAGAGAGAGACATAAAATGACAATTTTCAAACCAAAATATCTGACTTCCTGTTGGTTGGAGCTATTGAGTGTAAATTAGAAAGTTGTCTGGCTGGAGGAGAACAATACACATACCGATTTTTATTACTGTAGATAAAATCAATCCCCCCACTTTTGACAAAAGGTGGCGCTACTGAGCCCCTCACCACGCCCGTTTCTGAAACTCTGCACATGTCTACTGTCTAATAAATGTGATGTGTCTGTCGGGTTTCATGCAATTTCAAGTATGTTAAGAGTCTCAAAAGCATCAACAAAGAATAATAAAGTTTGATGCGTTGCCACGGCAACAGTATCTAAGATATCAATAATCCTTTCTCAGGTCTACATCTGCCGTGTGTCTACATTATACACATAAAGTTTGAAGCAAATTGGGTAAAAATAAGAGGGTGATTTCAAAGCCTTTAGGAAGTGACACACTTCCTGCTGCCAGTTGGTGGCGCTATAACTTTGACTCACAATAGTCACATCCATGTGATCGGACTCTTACAGCGAACACACTGCTGAAGTTTCATCAAGATCAGTTAATGTATGCAGAAGTTATAACACACTTCCTGTTTCCTTTATTCGCCATAAATTCGTTTCCTCGCCACGGCCAAACCGTTCGAGATATCAAAAATCCCCTGGCAACTTTTCATCCTCAATGTCTTGACTTCATGCTGACCGAGTTTCGTGGCGATTGGTTGAATTCTCTAGGAGGAGTATATCGAATTCCAGGGGCATACGCTTCCAAACAAACCATAATAGCCGACTTCCTGTTGGGCTGGGGTAAAAAGTAAAAGTACAAAGGATATATGAATCGATGAGATCTATATGTGTACCGAGTTTCATATTATTACATTCAAGCGTGTTTGATTTATGGACCAAGTTTTCGGACCCCGTTCCAGGGGGCGCTGTCGAGCCCCCCTGCCACGCCCGGGTACCAGCTTCAGCCCGGCCCTGATGGCCGCGGGTTCTGACCCGTGTGCAAAGTTTCAAGAGTTTTTGAGCATGTTAAGGGCCCCAAAAGTGCGCTGAGAGTCTCAAAAGTATCCAAAAAGAATATTAAAGTTTGATGCGTTGTCACGGCAACAGCATCTAAGATATCAACAATCCTTTCACAGGTCTACATCTGGCGTGTGTCTACATTATACACATCAAGTTTGAAGCAAATCGGGTAAAGCCTGTTTGATTTATGGACCAAGTTTTCGGACCCCGTTCCAGGGGGCGCTGTCGAGCCCCCCTGCCACGCCCGGGTACCAGCTTCAGCCCGGCCCTGATGGCCGCGGTTTCTGACCCGTATGCAAAGTTTCAAGAGTTTTTGAGCATGTTAAGGGCCCCAAAAGTGCGCTAAGAATCTCAAAAGTATCCAAAAAGAATATTAAAGTTTGATGCGTTGTCACGGCAACAGCATCTAAGATATCAACAATCCTTTCACAGGTCTACATCTGGCTTGTGTCTACATTATACACATCAAGTTTGAAGCAAATAGGGTAAAGCGTGTTGGATATATGGACCAAATTGTCTGACCCGTTCAAGGGGGCGCTGTCGAGCCCCCCTGCCACGCCCGGGTACCAGCTTCAGCCTGGCCCTGATGGCCGCGGGTTTTGTCCCGTGTGCAAAGTTTCAAGAGTTTTCGAGCACGTTAAGAACCCCAAAAGTGCCCGAAAGCATAAAAAAGCATGAAAAAGCTTAAAAAAAGGAATATTAATGTTTGATGCATTGCCATGGCAACAGTATCTAAGATATCAATAATCCTTTCACAGGTCTACATCTGGCGTGTGTCTACATTATGCACATGAAGTTTGAAGCAAATCGGGTAAAAATAAGAGGGTGATTTAAAAGCATTTTGAAAGTGACACACTTCCTGCTGCCAGTTGGTGGCGCTATAACTTTGACTCACAATAGTCACATCCATGTGATCGGGCTCTTACAACGAACACACTGCTGAAGTTTCATCGAGATTAGTTAATGTATGCAGTAGTTATAACACACTTCCTGTTTCACGTTTCTCGCCATAATTTCGTTTACTCGCCACGGCCAAACCGTTCGAGATATCAAAAATCCCCTGGCAATTTTTCATCCTCAATGTCTTGACTTCATGCTGACCGAGTTTCGTGCCGTGTGTTTGAATTCCCTAGGAGGAGTATTTCACATTCCATTGCATGTGTTTTCCAAACAACCCTTAATAGCCGACTTCCTGTTGGGCTGGGGTAAAAAGTAAGAGCATGAAGTATATATGAACCGATGAGATCTATATGTGTACTGAGTTTCATATTATTACATGCAAGCGTGTTTGATTTATGGACCAAGTGTTCAAACCCCGTTCCAGGGGGCGCTGTCGAGCCCCCCTGCCACGCCCGGGTACCAGCTTCAGCCCGGCCCTGATGGCCGCGGGTTCTGAGATGTGTGCAAAGTTTCAAGAGTTTTCGAGCACGTTAAGGCCCCCAAAAGTGCCCAAAAGGTAGTAAAATAATAATAATAATAATAAAATATAGCTGCGAGCAGCGATTACGGGCCCAAGCCGGTGGCACCGCAACCCCGGTGCCTTTAGTTACCTAAAGGCACCGGGGTGGCGGTACCACCGGCTTTGGCCCTTCATCGCTGCTCGCAGCTATATTTATTTATATATATATATATATATATATATATATATATATATATATATATATATATATATATATATATATATATATATATATATAAATCCGGTGGCACCGCCACCCTGGTGCCTTTAGGGTTATTGTGCACGACGTGCAAAAACGTAACCCTGCTTTGACTGTCGAAAAGAAGTGTGCTGTAGAGCTTGTATCAGTGTGGGCTCTGCAAAAGTGTGCATTGAGGGCACATGTCAACCACAAAGTATGCGAGAGCAACCTTCTGAAAGGTCAGGTCTACATCCAGGTCTACATCTGCCGTGTGTTTACATCATAGTAGTGAAGTTTGAAGCAATCAGGTGATTTCAAAGCTTTTTGAAAGTGACAGACTTCCTGCTGCCAGTTGGTGGCGCTATAACCGGGGTGGCGGTGCCGCCGGCTTTGGCCCTTTCACGCTGCTCGCAGCTATATTTATATATATATATACACACACACACACACATATATATATATATATATATATATATATATACATAAATATATATATATTGTTTTTTTAAGAGACAAGACAGAATATTCCTTGCCTGATCTGATTAGAAAAATAGTGTTTGTGTGTGTGTGTGTGTGTGTGTGGCGTAATTGAACAATGTAGACATAAAGACATACTCCGTCCTTTTGTTCATACAGGACATTATTCAAACTGCAAAGTGTTTACTTATATTTGTGTACACTCGCAATAAAACACAACATTGTGCTTTTGTCAAACTATAAACTCTTGTCAAACTGTAAACTACAACTGTCACCCAACCAAAATCTCTTACACACACACACACACACACAGTTTAAAAGCAAAAAATATCAAACAATCCTATTTAAAAACAGTCTGTGGGAGCCATCTTTTGGACATTCATCATATCGCATTGGTTTTCATTTCTTGTCATCAAACAGAGCCCTAATCTGTTCATTTTTTCAGTTACACATTCTACATTGATTAAAAAAGAAAAATCAAAGGTGTTTTTATTTTATACAGAAATAAATAATCTATCATTCAGATGAGAATAAAGTTAGTGTTAGTTCAAATTTTAAGGAAAACAAATATATGATCTGAAATATAGCACATTCATGTAAAATTCATTTAGGTTCAATTACCAAACATACAATCTTAATGTAATTTTTAAGCAAACAATACATTTAAAATATATGGGTTGTATGACTATTTTTTAATATAAAAAGATATATATCCAAAAAGACAAGGTCTAAAGTTTAACAAGGGTTAAACTCTTATCACTGTAACAGACACAATCACACACACAATCACACACACACACACAAGTCAAATCACTTACATTTTAGATGCAATATTGACTTTTTTTCTGTTTCAGCAGCGAAAATAGTTAAACAAAGATCACAGCAGAACCATCGCGCATCTCACAGCAACGCGTTCTCATTACTGAATGATTCAGCATTTTGAACGAATCGGTTGACTCAAAGATTCAATGACCAATCAATCCATAAACATCTATCTCATAAGTGTTTACTTATATTTGTGAACAATCGCAATAAAACACAACATTGTGCTTTTGTCAAACTGTAAACTACAACTGTCACCCAACCAAAATCTCTTTTTTATTTTATACAGAAATAAATAATCTATCATTCAGATGAGAATAAAGTTAGTGTTAGGTCAAATTTTAAGGAAAACTCTGAAATATAGCACATTCATTTAAAATTCATTCAGGTTCAATTACCAAACATACAAATCTTAATGTAATTTAAAGCAAATAATACATTTAAAATATATGGGTTGTATGCCTATTTTTTTTTATATAAAAAGATATATATCCAAAAAGTAACAGACACAATCATACACACACACACACACACACACACACACACACACACACACACACACACACACACAGACACACACACAAGTCAAATCACTTACATTTTATATGCAATATTGACTTTTTTCTGTTTCAGCAGTGAAACTAGTTAAACAAAGATCACAGCAGAACCATCGAGCATCTCACAGCAACGTGTTTTCTCATTACTGAATGATTCAGCATTTTGAACGAATCGGTTGACTCAAAGATTCAATGACCAATCCATAATCTGTCTCATTCATGAATGACTCAGCCGTTCGAACGAATCGTTCGAACAAATGAATCAATGACTCGCTCATTAAGACGGTCGCCTGGCGACACCTAATGACGGCTTAGTGATATGTTTAAAAGTATCATTCTTTCAAACGATTGTTAATTAACTCATATTTGAAACATAAGCTATATATATATATATACACACATATATACACACAAAAATAAAATAAAAACACATTTGAAGCGTGTTTGCTTACTAAATTGTGAGCAGAACGAAAGTTGCAGCAAATATCAGCAACAGGAGTCAAATTTCATTAATCACGAGAGTGAAGAGCTGACTGAAAAGATGATGACGGAATAGGCTATTTTATGTAAAAGCGCCTATTTAAGCGAATCTATCATTGTACTCTTTTGTTGTTGTGTTTTCCGTGAAAAATAATAGACTATTGAACTCACAATTCAAGCAATTGGCCCCCGATATTGCACTAATTTTAAAGTGACACTAAAAAGTATGCGGCTGCAGTGGCATTCATTACGGTGCGCGTCCATGGCGACGAGCGAGCAAAACAGAGCGAACGTTTTTTCATTTCTACTTCCATAGAAATTCATTCGAGCGCACTGTGAGCGCCACCACTATAAATGTCCTTACTTTACTTTCACTTTTAACTTAGCGATATAAAAGCCCCCGGTGTTACACGTCAAATAACCGGTGAGAAAAAATTCTCGGAGTCACATAGCAGCTACCTATATTTAAATACAACAGGCCTACCTGATTTTTAACACAAGAGGGCAGTATAGCCCTATGTATTATTTGATATATTTATTTTTTAACTGAATAGTGCATCCTGGCTGTTTTTAAACTTGTACATTATTCTTAAATTGAAAACAAGAATAAAATGGGTTTAGTTCTGATATTTGTATAATTTTATCTAGAAATAAATGGTGTATAATTAAATTTTTAGAAGATATGAGGCTTTTAGTGTTTATTTTTTTTTACATGACTTTAATCCCTCGCCATAGCAAAACAATTAGAGATATTCAATAGATATTCACAATTATGCTTCTTTAATGTATTTTCATCATGTTGAAAAAGTTTGGTGGGAATAAAATAAACCACTTAAGAGGAGTGGGTAAAAATGTAGAGCCTGGTTTTGCAAAACATCCACATTAAGACCAAAATAGCCCACTTCCTGTTGGGCTGGCTTAAAGTTGTTTGGCCCGATGAGATCTATATGTGTACAGAGTTTCATAATATTACATGCAAGTGTGTTTGATTTATGGACCAAATTTTCTGACCAAGTTAATTTAATTAATAAACTAATTATATAAAACTATTTTCAATGCACTACAATTCAACTGGTTATATGCCTTTACTTATTAATACAACTTATTTAAAAAATACAAGGCGTAAGACATTTTTTTTTCTTTTTTAATGCAGGCCAAACCACACAGCAGTCAAATGGTTAATCTAGCCCCCCTCCCCCTCCCCACACTCACAGACACACACACACACACATAGACGTAGGCTCAGAGAGAGAGAGACATAAAATGACAATTTTCAAACCTAAATATCTGACTTCCTGTTGGTTGGAGCTATTGAGTGTAAATTAGAAAGTTGTCTGGCTGGAGGAGAACAATACACATACCGATTTTTATTACTGTAGATAAAATCAATCCCCCCACTTTTGACAAAAGGTGGCGCTACTGAGCCCCTCACCACGCCCGTTTCTGAAACTCTGCACATGTCTACTGTCTAATAAATGTGATGTGTCTGTCGGGTTTCATGCAATTTCAAGTATGTTAAGAGTCTCAAAAGCATCAACAAAGAATAATAAAGTTTGATGCGTTGCCACGGCAACAGTATCTAAGATATCAATAATCCTTTCTCAGGTCTACATCTGCCGTGTGTCTACATTATACACATAAAGTTTGAAGCAAATTGGGTAAAAATAAGAGGGTGATTTCAAAGCCTTTAGGAAGTGACACACTTCCTGCTGCCAGTTGGTGGCGCTATAACTTTGACTCACAATAGTCACATCCATGTGATCGGACTCTTACAGCGAACACACTGCTGAAGTTTCATCAAGATCAGTTAATGTATGCAGAAGTTATAACACACTTCCTGTTTCCTTTATTCGCCATAAATTCGTTTCCTCGCCACGGCCAAACCGTTCGAGATATCAAAAATCCCCTGGCAACTTTTCATCCTCAATGTCTTGACTTCATGCTGACCGAGTTTCGTGGCGATTGGTTGAATTCTCTAGGAGGAGTATATCGAATTCCAGGGGCATACGCTTCCAAACAAACCATAATAGCCGACTTCCTGTTGGGCTGGGGTAAAAAGTAAAAGTACAAAGGATATATGAATCGATGAGATCTATATGTGTACCGAGTTTCATATTATTACATTCAAGCGTGTTTGATTTATGGACCAAGTTTTCGGACCCTGTTCCAGGGGGCGCTGTCGAGCCCCCCTGCCACGCCCGGGTACCAGCTTCAGCCCGGCCCTGATGGCCGCGGGTTCTGACCCGTGTGCAAAGTTTCAAGAGTTTTTGAGCATGTTAAGGGCCCCAAAAGTGCGCTGAGAGTCTCAAAAGTATCCAAAAAGAATATTAAAGTTTGATGCGTTGTCACGGCAACAGCATCTAAGATATCAACAATCCTTTCACAGGTCTACATCTGGCGTGTGTCTACATTATACACATCAAGTTTGAAGCAAATCGGGTAAAGCCTGTTTGATTTATGGACCAAGTTTTCGGACCCCGTTCCAGGGGGCGCTGTCGAGCCCCCCTGCCACGCCCGGGTACCAGCTTCAGCCCGGCCCTGATGGCCGCGGTTTCTGACCCGTGTGCAAAGTTTCAAGAGTTTTTGAGCATGTTAAGGGCCCCAAAAGTGCGCTAAGAATCTCAAAAGTATCCAAAAAGAATATTAAAGTTTGATGCGTTGTCACGGCAACAGCATCTAAGATATCAACAATCCTTTCACAGGTCTACATCTGGCTTGTGTCTACATTATACACATCAAGTTTGAAGCAAATAGGGTAAAGCGTGTTGGATATATGGACCAAATTGTCTGACCCGTTCAAGGGGGCGCTGTCGAGCCCCCCTGCCACGCCCGGGTACCAGCTTCAGCCTGGCCCTGATGGCCGCGGGTTTTGTCCCGTGTGCAAAGTTTCAAGAGTTTTCGAGCACGTTAAGAACCCCAAAAGTGCCCGAAAGCATAAAAAAGCATGAAAAAGCTTAAAAAAAGGAATATTAATGTTTGATGCATTGCCATGGCAACAGTATCTAAGATATCAATAATCCTTTCACAGGTCTACATCTGGCGTGTGTCTACATTATGCACATGAAGTTTGAAGCAAATCGGGTAAAAATAAGAGGGTGATTTAAAAGCATTTTGAAAGTGACACACTTCCTGCTGCCAGTTGGTGGCGCTATAACTTTGACTCACAATAGTCACATCCATGTGATCGGGCTCTTACAACGAACACACTGCTGAAGTTTCATCAAGATTAGTTAATGTATGCAGTAGTTATAACACACTTCCTGTTTCACGTTTCTCGCCATAATTTCGTTTACTCGCCACGGCCAAACCGTTCGAGATATCAAAAATCCCCTGGCAATTTTTCATCCTCAGTGTCTTGACTTCATGCTGACCGAGTTTCGTGCCGTGTGTTTGAATTCTCTAGGAGGAGTATTTCACATTCCATTGCATGTGTTTTCCAAACAACCCTTAATAGCCGACTTCCTGTTGGGCTGGGGTAAAAAGTAAGAGCATGAAGTATATATGAACCGATGAGATCTATATGTGTACTGAGTTTCATATTATTACATGCAAGCGTGTTTGATTTATGGACCAAGTGTTCAAACCCCATTCCAGGGGGCGCTGTCGAGCCCCCCTGCCACGCCCGGGTACCAGCTTCAGCCCGGCCCTGATGGCCGCGGGTTCTGAGATGTGTGCAAAGTTTCAAGAGTTTTCGAGCACGTTAAGGCCCCCAAAAGTGCCCAAAAGGTAGTAAAATAATAATAATAATAATAATAAATAATAATCCTTAGGAAAACAATAGGGCCTTCGCCTTTTCAAGGCTTGGGCCCTAAATATAGCTGCGAGCAGCGATTACGGGCCCAAGCCGGTGGCACCGCAACCCCGGTGCCTTTAGTTACCTAAAGGCACCGGAGTGGCGGTGCCACCGGCTTTGGCCCTTCATCGCTGCTCGCAGCTATATTTATATATATATATATATATATATATATATAAACAAGCCGGTGGCACCGCCACCCTGGTGCCTTTAGGGTTACTGTGCATGACGGGCAATAACTTAACCCCGCTTTGACTGTTGAGAAGATGTGTACTGTAGAGCTTGCATTGGTGTGGGCTCTGCAAAAGTGTGCATTGAGGGCACATATCATATGCGTGAGCAACCTTCTGAAACCTAAAATGAAAAATGAGACACCCTACGGTCTCATGGACTTAATGGACACATGAAATAAGTACACAAGATTGAAAGTTAAATCAAGTGTGCCAAGACAGAATATTACTTGCCTGATCTGATTAGAAAAAAGTTTGTGTGTGTGTATGTGTGTGTGTGTGTGTGTGAAACGTGATTGAACAATGTAGACATTAAAACATACTCCGTCCTTTTGTTCATACAGGACATTATTCAAACTGCAAAGTGTTTACTTATATTTGTGTACAATCGCAATAAAACACAACATTGTGCTTTTGTCAAACTGTAAACTACAACTGTCACCCAACCAAAATCTCTTTTTTATTTTATAGAAAAATAAATAGTCTATCATTCAGATGAGAATAAAGTTAGTTCAAATTTTAAGGAAAACTCTGAAATATAGCACATTCATTTAAAATTCATTCAGGTTCAATTACCAAACATACAAATCTTAATGTAATTTAAAGCAAACAATACATTTAAAATATATGGGTTGTATGCCTATTTTTTTTATATAAAAAGATATATATCCAAAAAGACAGCCTAAACTTTAACAAGGGTTAAACAATCACTGTAACAGACACAATCATACACACACACACACACACACACACACACACACACACACAGACACAGACACAGACACAGACACAGACACACACAAGTCAAATCACTTACATTTTAGATGCAATATTGACTTTTTTCTGTTTCAGCAGCGAAAATAGTTAAACAAAGATCACAGCAGAACCATCGAGCATCTCACAGCAACGCGTTCTCATTACTGAATGATTCAGCATTTTGAACGAATCGGTTGACTCAAAGATTCAATGACCAATCCATAATCTGTCTCATTCATGAATGACTCAGCCGTTCGACCGAATCGTTCGAACAAATGAATCAATGACTCGCTCATTAAGACGGTCGCCTGGCGACACCTAATGATGGTTTAGTGATATGTTTAAAAGTATCATTCTTTCAAACGATTGTTAATTAACTCATATTTGAAACATAAGCTATATATATATATATACACACACATATATATACACAAAAATAAAATAAAAACACATTTGAAGCGTGTTTGCTTACTAAATTGTGAGCGGAACGAAAGTTGCAGCAAATATCAGCAATAAATTTCATTAATCACGAGAGTGAAGTGCTGACTGAAAAGATGATGACGGAATAGGCTATTTTATGTAAAAGCGCCTATTTAAGCGAATCTGTCATTGTACTCTTTTGTTGTTGTGTTTTCCGTGAAAAATAATAGACTATTGAACTCACAATTCAAGCAATTGGCCCCCGATATTGCACTAATTTTAAAGTGACACTAAAAAGTATGCGGCTGCAGTGGCATTCATTACAGTGCGCATCCATGGCGACGAGCGAGCAAAACAGAGCGAACGTTTTTTCATTTCTACTTCCATAGAAATTCATTCGAGCGCACTGCGAGCGCCACCACTATAAATGTCCTTACTTCACTTTCACTTTTAACTTAGCGATATAAAAGCCCCCGGTGTTACACGTCAAATAACCGGTGAGAAAAAATTCTCGGAGTCACATAGCAGCTACCTATATTTAAATACAACAGGCCTACCTGATTTTGAACACAAGAGGGCAGTATAGCCCTATGTATTATTTGATATATTTATTTTTTAACTGAATAGTGCATCCTGGCTGTTTTTAAACTTGTACATTATTCTTAAATTGAAAACAAGAATAAAATGGGTTTAGTTCTGATATTTGTATAATTTTATCTAGAAATAAATGGTGTATAATTACATTTTTAGAAGATATGAAGCTTTTAGTGTTTTTTTTTTTTTTTTACATGACTTTAATCCCTCGCCATAGCAAAACAATTAGAGATATTCAATAGATATTCACAATTATGCTTCTTTAATGTATTTTCATCATGTTGAAAAAGTTTGGTGGGAATAAAATAAACCACTTAAGAGGAGTGATGCATATTTTGTCATTTAAAAAAAAATACAAAAATTGTTATGCGAAAAGACAAGGACTTAGAGATTTCTTTATCCTTTAATGCAGGAAAAATCATACAGCCAGCCACACACACACACACACACACATAAACACAGACACCAACCCTCCCTCCCTCCCCTCCCCTCTGCTCCCCTCCCCACACAGACACACACACAAACAGAATGGCAGGGGGACAAGAAATCCATTCAAACTACAATATCTGACTTTCTGTTGCTCTGAGCTAATGACTTTAAATTAGAAAGTCGATTGGCTTGATGAGAACAATATGCGTGGCAAGTTTTGTAACTGTAAGTAAAACGAGCAAAGTTATAACACACTTTATGTGTCCTTTTTTAGTCATAAAATTAATTTCCTCGCCACGGCCAAACCGTTCGAGATATCAAAAATCCCTCCGGAATTTAGCATCATCAATGTCTTGACGTCATGCTGACCGAGTTTGCTTGAAATCCGATCAATTCCCAAGGAGAATTAAATAGAATTTCAGGGGTATGCGTTTCCAAACAAACCATGATAGCCGGCTTCCTGTTGGGATGTCGTAAAACTTAGAGCACGAAAGTTGTTTAACCCAATGAGATCTATAAGTGTACACAGTTTCATATTATTACATGCAAGTGTCTTTGATTTATGGACAAGTGTTCGAATCCCAGTCCAGGGGGCGCTGTCGGTCCGCCCTGCCACGCCCGGGTACCAGCTTCAGTCCGGCCCTGATGGCCACGGGTTCTGACCCGTGTGCAAAGTTTCAAGAGTTTTAGAGGATGTTAAGGGCCCCAAAAGCCCCCGAAACCTTGATCAACAATAATTAAAAGCTTTGTCACTCAAACAGACACATCCCCCTCCCCCCACAGACACAGAGGTATGCAGAGAGAGGGAGAGAGGGACAGAGATTACTCCAAAACATCCCATTCAAACCAAAATATCTGACTTCCTGTTGTTCGGAACCAAAAACTGTAAATTAGAAAGTTGTCCGGCTTGATCTGAACAATATGCCTACCGAGTTTTAAGATTGCAGGTAAAACTATGAAACTAACCCTCTCACTTTTGTCAAAAGGTGGCGCTACTGAGTCCCTGCACCACGCCCGTTCCTGAAACTTTGCACATGTCTACTGGCTAATATATGTGACATGTCTGTCGAGTTTCATGCAATTTCAAGCATGCTAAGAGTCTCAAAAGCATCAAAAAAGAATTTTAAAGTTTGATGTGTTGCCACGGCAACAGTATCAAAGATATCAAGAATCCATTCACAGGTCTACATCTGGCGTATGTTTACATTATACAGATGAAGTTTGAAGCAAATTGGGTTAAAATAAGAGGGTGATTTCGAAGCATTTTGAAAGTGACACACTTCCTGCTGCCAGTTGGTGGCGCTATAACTTTGACTCACAATAGTCACATCCATGTGATCGGCCTCTTACAGCGAACACACTGGTGAAGTTTCATCAAGATCAGTTAATGTATGCAGAAGTTATAACACACTTCCTGTTTCACGTTTCTCGCCATAATTTCGTTTCCCCGCCACGGCCAAACCGTTCGAGATATCAAAAATCCCCTCGCAATTTTTCATCCTCAATGTCTTGACTTCATGCTGACCGAGTTTCGAGGCATTTCTTTGAATTCTCTAGGAGAAGTACTTTAAATTCCATTGCATGCGTTTTACAAACAACCCTAAATAGCCGACTTCCTGTTGGGCTGGGGTAAAAAGTAAGAGCATGAAGTATATATGAACCGATGAGATCTATATGTGTACCGAGTTTCATATTCTTACATACAAGCGTGTTTGATTTATGGACCAAGTTTTCGGACCCCGTTCCAGGGGGCGCTGTCGAGCCCCCCTGCCACGCCCGGGTACCATCTTCACCCCGACCCTGATGGCCGCGGGTTCTGACCCGCGTGCAAAGTTTCAAGAGTTTTCGTGCACGTTAAGAGCCCCAAAAGTGCCCGAATAGTCGTAAGAAAAATAAAAGAGAAAAAAAAAAAAAAAAATAATAATCCTAAGGAAAACAATAGGGCCTTCGCCTTTTCAAGGCTTGGGCCCTAATAATAATCCTTAGGAAAACAATAGGGCCTTCGCCTTTTCAAGGCTTGGGCCCTAATAATAATAAATAATAATCCTTAGGAAAACAATAGGGCCTTCGCCTTTTCAAGGCTTGGGCCCTAATAATCCTAAGGAAAAATATAGCTGCGAGCAGCGATTACGGGCCCAAGCCGGTGGCACCGCAACCCCGGTGCCTTTAGTTACCTAAAGGCACCGGGGTGGCGGTGCCGCCGGCTTTGGCCCTTCATCGCTGCTCGCAGCTATATTTATATATATATATATATATATATATATATATATAAAAAGCCGGTGGCACCGCCACCCTGGTGCCTTTAGGGTTATTGTGCACAACGTGACACAAAATATCTGCTCGCTATCTGCCGAACGGCTCTGGTAGTTCCGCTACAGCACTGATGATGTTGTAGAAATAGTGTGCTCTGGTTGGTCTGGATTATTCGGGATTTTTTATTTTATACAGAAATAAGTTATTTATAATTCAGATGAGAATAAAGTTAGTGTTGATTAAAATGAAGGAAAACAAATATATTGTTCTGAAATATAGCAAATTAATTTTAAATTTATTCAGGTTAAAAAACCAAACATACAATCTTAATTTAATTTAAAGCAAACAATACATTTAAAATATATGGGTTGTATGCACATTTTTTTTTAATAAAAAAAGATATATATCCAAAAAGACAAGGCCTTAAAGGGTTAAACTAATAAGCACTTTGAATATTCTAAACAGAATAAGTACTAGTCGCTAATGAATAAGTACTAGTACTTAATGGAATAGATACTAGTATCTAAAAAATAAGTACTAGTAGCATGAAAATAGAGACTAGTAGGTTAAAATGATTAAATGTTAAAACGGCTTGCCATATTGGCTCAGAGAGAGAGAGAAAATGACCTTTTAGATACTAGTACCTATTAAATAGATACCAGTACTTATTCATTAGCTACTAATACGCATTCAAAAGAATATCTAAAGAATAAGCACTAGTATCTAAAGAATAGGCACTAGTACTAAAGAATAAGCACTAGTCGCTAATGAATAAGTACTAGTACTTAATGGAATAGATACTAGTATCTAAAAAATAAGTACTAGAAGCATGAAAATAGAGACTAGAAGGTTAAAATGATTAAATGTTAAAACGGCTTGCCATATTGGCTCAGAGAGAGAGAGAGAGAAAATGACCTTTTAGATACTAGTACCTATTAAATAGATACCAGTACTTATTCATTAGCTACTAATACGCATTCAAAAGAATATCTAAAGAATAAGCACTAGTATCTAAAGAATAGGCACTAGTACTAAAGAATAAGCACTAGTATCTAAAGAATAGGCACTAGTACTAAAGAATAAGCACTAGTCGCTAATGAATAAGTACTAGTACTTAATGGAATAGATACTAGTATCTAAAAAATAAGTACTAGAAGCATGAAAATAGAGACTAGTAGGTTAAAATGATTAAATGTTAAAACGGCTTGCCATATTGGCTCAGAGAGAGAGAGAGAGAAAATGACCACATTCATTTTAAATTCATACAGCTTCAATTACCAATACAATCTTAATTTTATTTAAAGCAAACTATACATTTTAAAGATCTGGGTTCTATGCATATTTTGTAATTGATAAAAAAAATATAAAATTGTTATGCAAAAAGACAAGGCCTTAAAGATTTCTTTATCCTTTAATGCAGGAAAAATCACACAGCAATGAAAGGCTTAATCTCTTGTCACTGTAACAGACAGACAGCCACACACACACACACACACACATAAACACAGACACCAGCCCTCCCTCCCCTCCCTTCCCTCCCTCCCTTCCCCTCCCTTCAGCCACACACACACACACACACACACAGAAAGGGGGGGGGGCCCTCTCTCTGTCAGAGAGAGACAGAGAGAGATACCATTTCAAGAAATCCACATTCAAACCACAATATCTGACTTTCTGAGGGTCGGAGATAATGACTTTAAATTAGAAAGGTGTCCGGCTTGAGGAGAAGAATATACAAGCTGAGTTTTGTAACTGTAGGTAAAACTAACTAAGTTATAACACACTTTATATGTCCTTTTTTAGTCATAAAATTAATTTCCTCGCCACGGCCAAACCGTTCGAGATATCAAAAATCCCTCCGGAATTTAGCATCATCAATGTCTTGACGTCATGCTGACCGAGTTTGCTTGAAATCCGATCAATTCCCAAGGAGAATTAAATAGAATTTCAGGGGTATGCGTTTCCAAACAAACCATGATAGCCGGCTTCCTGTTGGGATGTCGTAAAACTTAGAGCACGAAAGTTGTTTAACCCAATGAGATCTATAAGTGTACAGAGTTTCATATTATTACATGCAAGTGTCTTTGATTTATGGACAAGTGTTCGAATCCCAGTCCAGGGGGCGCTGTCGGTCCGCCCTGCCACGCCCGGGTACCAGCTTCAGTCCGGCCCTGATGGCCACGGGTTCTGACCCGTGTGCAAAGTTTCAAGAGTTTTAGAGGATGTTAAGGGCCCCAAAAGCCCCCGAAACCTTGATCAACAATAATTAAAAGCTTTGTCACTCAAACAGACACATCCCCCTCCCCCCACAGACACAGAGGTATGCAGAGAGAGGGAGAGAGGGACAGAGATTACTCCAAAACATCCCATTTAAACCAAAATATCTGACTTCCTGTTGTTCGGAACCAAAATCTGTAAATTAGAAAGTTGTCCGGCTTGATCTGAACAATATGCCTACCGAGTTTTAAGATTGCAGGTAAAACTATGAAACTAACCCTCTCACTTTTGTCAAAAGGTGGCGCTACTGAGTCCCTGCACCACGCCCGTTCCTGAAACTTTGCACATGTCTACTGGCTAATATATGTGACATGTCTGTCGAGTTTCATGCAATTTCAAGCATGCTAAGAGTCTCAAAAGCATCAAAAAAGAATTTTAAAGTTTGATGTGTTGCCACGGCAACAGTATCAAAGATATCAAGAATCCATTCACAGGTCTACATCTGGCGTATGTTTACATTATACAGATGAAGTTTGAAACAAATTGGGTTAAAATAAGAGGGTGATTTCGAAGCATTTTGAAAGTGACACACTTCCTGCTGCCAGTTGGTGGCGCTATAACTTTGCCTCACAATAGTCACATCCATGTGATCGGCCTCTTACAGCGAACACACTGCTGAAGTTTCATCAAGATCAGTTAATGTATGCAGAAGTTATAACACACTTCCTGTTTCACGTTTCTCGCCATAATTTCGTTTCCTCGCCACGGCCAAACCGTTCGAGATATCAAAAATCCCCTCGCAATTTTTCATCCTCAATGTCTTGACTT
>NW_026606722.1:652500-655000 GCF_029890125.1 Rhinichthys klamathensis goyatoka
ATGCTCACGGCTGCACGGGCATTCATAACTCTGCGCGCCCACGGTGAGGGACGAGCAGAACAGAGCGAACGTTGTTTAGTTCATTCCTACTTCCATAGGAATTAATTGAAAAAGCTCACTCTACTCTGCACCATTATTAATGAATTGTGCAGACGTCCTTATTTTACTTTCGCTTTTTACCTGATTTTGAACACAAGAGGGCAGTATAACACTATGTATGATTTGGAAAAAAAATTTTTTTGACTAAACAACCATTCTGGCTGTTTTTAAACTTAAACATTATTCTCTAATTGCTCTCACCATGCCCGTTTCTGAAACTCTGCACATGTCTACTGTCTAATAAATGTGATGTGTCTGTCGGGTTTCATGCAATTTCAAGTATGTTAAGAGTCTCAAAAGCATCAACAAAGAATAATAAAGTTTGATGCGTTGCCACGGCAACAGTATCTAAGATATCAATAATCCTTTCTCAGGTCTACATCTGCCGTGTGTCTACATTATACACATAAAGTTTGAAGCAAATTGGGTAAAAATAAGAGGGTGATTTCAAAGCCTTTAGGAAGTGACACACTTCCTGCTGCCAGTTGGTGGCGCTATAACTTTGACTCACAATAGTCACATCCATGTGATCGGACTCTTACAGCGAACACACTGCTGAAGTTTCATCAAGATCAGTTAATGTATGCAGAAGTTATAACACACTTCCTGTTTCCTTTATTCGCCATAAATTCGTTTCCTCGCCACGGCCAAACCGTTCGAGATATCAAAAATCCCCTGGCAACTTTTCATCCTCAATGTCTTGACTTCATGCTGACCGAGTTTCGTGGCGATTGGTTGAATTCTCTAGGAGGAGTATATCGAATTCCAGGGGCATACGCTTCCAAACAAACCATAATAGCCGACTTCCTGTTGGGCTGGGGTAAAAAGTAAAAGTACAAAGGATATATGAATCGATGAGATCTATATGTGTACCGAGTTTCATATTATTACATTCAAGCGTGTTTGATTTATGGACCAAGTTTTCGGACCCCGTTCCAGGGGGCACTGTCGAGCCCCCCTGCCACGCCCGGGTACCAGCTTCAGCCCGGCCCTGATGGCCACGGGTTTTGACCCGTGTGCAAAGTTTCAAGAGTTTTTGAGCACGTTAAGGGCCCCCAAAGTGCGCTGAGAGTCTCAAAAGTATCCAAAAAGAATATTAAAGTTTGATGCGTTGTCACGGCAACAGCATCTAAGATATCAACAATCCTTTCACAGGTCTAAATCTGGCGTGTGTCTACATTATACACATCAAGTTTGAAGCAAATCGGGTAAAGCCTGTTTGATTTATGGACCAAGTTTTCGGACCCCATTCCAGGGGGCGCTGTCGAGCCCCCCTGCCACGCCCGGGTACCAGCTTCAGCCCGGCCCTGATGGCCGCGGTTTCTGACCCGTGTGCAAAGTTTCAAGAGTTTTTGAGCATGTTAAGGGCCCCAAAAGTGCGCTAAGAATCTCAAAAGTATCCAAAAAGAATATTAAAGTTTGATGCGTTGTCACGGCAACAGCATCTAAGATATCAACAATCCTTTCACAGGTCTACATCTGGCTTGTGTCTACATTATACACATCAAGTTTGAAGCAAATAGGGTAAAGCGTGTTGGATATATGGACCAAATTGTCTGACCCGTTCAAGGGGGCGCTGTCGAGCCCCCCTGCCACGCCCGGGTACCAGCTTCAGCCTGGCCCTGATGGCCGCGGGTTTTGTCCCGTGTGCAAAGTTTCAAGAGTTTTCGAGCACGTTAAGAACCCCAAAAGTGCCCGAAAGCATAAAAAAGCATGAAAAAGCTTAAAAAAAGGAATATTAATGTTTGATGCATTGCCATGGCAACAGTATCTAAGATATCAATAATCCTTTCACAGGTCTACATCTGGCGTGTGTCTACATTATGCACATGAAGTTTGAAGCAAATCGGGTAAAAATAAGAGGGTGATTTAAAAGCATTTTGAAAGTGACACACTTCCTGCTGCCAGTTGGTGGCGCTATAACTTTGACTCACAATAGTCACATCCATGTGATCGGGCTCTTACAACGAACACACTGCTGAAGTTTCATCAAGATTAGTTAATGTATGCAGTAGTTATAACACACTTCCTGTTTCACGTTTCTCGCCATAATTTCGTTTACTCGCCACGGCCAAACCGTTCGAGATATCAAAAATCCCCTGGCAATTTTTCATCCTCAGTGTCTTGACTTCATGCTGACCGAGTTTCGTGCCGTGTGTTTGAATTCTCTAGGAGGAGTATTTCACATTCCATTGCATGTGTTTTCCAAACAACCCTTAATAGCCGACTTCCTGTTGGGCTGGGGTAAAAAGTAAGAGCATGAAGTATATATGAACCGATGAGATCTATATGTGTACTGAGTTTCATATTATTACATGCAAGCGTGTTTGATTTATGGACCAAGTGTTCAAACCCCGTTCCAGGGGGCGCTGTCGAGCCCCCCTGCCACGCCCGGGTACCA